>NW_011965527.1:4041-7012 GCF_000949405.1 Vollenhovia emeryi
TATTAAAAATCGTTGTCTTAGGCCGGCCTACCGCCCAATTCGAGCGCGTGGCAAGATGTGATCGCTCGGCGATCGATATTGCTATGCGCACATCTCGCCACGCGCTCGAATTGGGCGGTAGGCCGGCCTAAAACAACGATTTTTAATAATTAATTACTCGTTAACTATTACGAAAATTGCAAAATGGTACAGGACTTTTCCGTTCATCTCGATCCGTTCTACCTTCTCAAAAATTTTGTCGGATATGGAAAGACTCACCCTGTATAATTTACACGACCGCATTTAGAGGTGCGCAACGAGACAAAACAAGACGAGATTTCTGCAATCCCGATCTTGATCTCGAAAAGTCTGAAACACATGATATCGATCTCGAATTTTCGAGAATCTCGCATATATGATCTCGATCTTGATCTCGATCCCGACGATATCTTAACGAGATTGGCGATAAAAGATAAAAGGTGAATATAAATGAATGTATCTGTTAAAATTTTATACTTAGTGTTCCTACGTTAACCTTTCTTAAAAGACTTAAACGACAGATATAACGTCTCTGCTGTATATTTTAGATTAAAAAAACTACAAAAGTTATTATGAATTATTTTGCTCATCTTCTAACGTTATTAAATAATTCTACTGGCTAAACATTCGCGCCTTGCGGGTCGAGCCGGGAACGGACAATCGGGAGAAGAAAGATGCAGAGCCGCAAATGTTTTTGACGAGGGGGAAACCGCTGAGGGCATTGTGGTGTACAGATTTGCGGCATTGCTGGGCATTACTGGGCATTAGGCCTTGCTGGGGCATTAAGATAAAGATAAAATAAGATAATAAGATAAAGTAATGCCCACTGGGCATTAGTAGGCCTTGGTATACAAGATTTTGGTCAGTCTTTTTCCCCCTCGGTTTTTGAGGCTTCGGGCCAGCACCAGCGCACGTACGTTGCCGTAGGCCCGTAGCGTCTTACGCCACTTTACTCACGAACTTTGTTACGCGACATATAAACCAATCCTGACGACAACGCAGTCACGGCGCCATACGTGTCGTCGATCGGTAAAACAATAAAATATATTGTTCAAATCTCGCCGAGAATTTTAAATAACGTCGACTCGATATCGAGACGAGAACAAGACTTTTCTCGTCTCGTGCGCATCTCTAAGTCCGCATTTATCGCTATTAACCGTTCTGAAAAGGACTCGAATAGAGCCGAACGGGGTACGCGTACGCTTGCGTCACACCTCGCCACCCGTCCGATACGCCAACTCCGCAGTTTCTCTAACGCACAGTTATTTCTATAACGATCACCGCGGGCATCGCGCCGCGCGCCGCGATTCTCCAAAAAGATAATTTTATCTCACGGAGGGTTAAGATGAGTCACGCTTTCTGTTTTCAGTGCGCCAATAAGCCGCGCGCGTTCGCATCTACCGCGTGAAGGCTGAGATCATAGAGAGAGAGAGAGCGAGGGAGGGGGAGACGGGGCTCCTTCTTTCTCCCCGGAGAGGGTGGAACGTCGACGGCGGCGGTGCGACGCTATCAGCAGCAACGGCGGCGATCGGCGTCGGGGTGCAGCCGTTATCATCCAGCTATCATAGCACAGTGCCACCCCAGAACGGAAGGGGTGGTTCGCCACTTCGTGTCGCGGCGATGGTAGCAGCTGCCTCCGCTACGGCCACCGCCACTGCCAGCGTGGTGGCCATGCAGGACCGCCAGGACATCCCCTCGCAATTCAATCAGGTAACTGTTTGCTAGCTCCCACGTTATCAATGGCGCGCGACCATAGGGGGAGGGGGGGGGGGGAGGGGTAGCGGGACTTCTCTGATTCATACGTTACGTAGACCGCTAGCGGAGCACTAGGGATAGTTAAGTGAGACGACGCGAATTGGTAAAACGATACGGTCCTTGACGTAGATGTTTCCCGTCGTCGTCTCTTTTTCTTTCATAAGAAAACATTTCAGAAGGCAACAAGGAGATAATATTTTCTTTTATTTTAGATAATGCGCTCTTGTCACAATGGTTAATCTACGGCATTTTATATAATGCGAGAGGTATAGTTTACGAATTTTGATTAACTTAATTTAATCGTTACTTAACATTAGCTTACAATCTCGTCGGCCTAATCATTTTACTATGAGCATAATAGCGTGGTTTCTGAAAAAAAAATGGTTTCTATCATAGTTTTTATATTAAATTATTGAGTGGAGGAAGACTATTCTCAAACGAATATCTCATGGTCCCGTGACGAAACGCGGCTCAGAATTCACGTACCGCGCAACACTCGCTGTCTCTCGTAAATCATGTTTTCTACTTAGAGATTTTATGAACTTTTAAACGAGGACTCAACGTCAATCGTTATTATTAGATGCAGAGCCAACATGGAATACCCCCGCAAACGTACAACGCGGGGTACGGCCAAAGAGGACCAATGGCAGGAATGGGGCCAGTCGCGATGAACAACTTCAACAGCATGGGCACGATGAGCCCGATGCACGCTATGAATTCTATGAATTCGATGAACAGTATGAATGGTATGAACTCGATGAATCCTATGACAATGGGAGGGATGAACGGTATGAACGGTATGACCGGTATGAGTGCTATGAGCGGAATGACACCCATGAACTCCATGAGCAATATGGGTAACGTAGCCATGAACAACATGATGGGACCCAACAACATGCAAATGAACAAGATGCAGGTACGTGTCTAAGGCCCAGTTGTGGCGACTTACTCAGCTCGCGTCTCTCAGTTCTGCCGTGATTCGCTACGAGATCATTCACGAGCGAGACTTCTCGGTCTTGCACGAGGGGTAAACCGCTGGGGGGGCATTGTGGTGTACAGATTTGCGGCATCACTAGGCATTTTTTTTTACATATTAGTGGGTGGTATTTGGCCTTGCCGGGGCATTGTAAAGAACCTAAAAAGAGATTAAACAAGGTAAAATAAGATAATAAGATAAAGCAATTTTAATACATTAGTA
>NW_011965528.1:0-2887 GCF_000949405.1 Vollenhovia emeryi
TCTTAAACTCTAATAAACCTAGATTGTGATTGAACTACATATTGTAATTTAAAGTATTAAATTTGATATTTATAATATATTTAATTACATTTTAAATTTATTATTGCTCATAAACCTCTCCTTTAATTATGTAATTTTAAATGTTTAGTTTAGTAATAATTATGAACAGTAGAGCATTGGAAATGACGTCCATTTTAGATCGTTTTATGGATATTTTATGGACATCCACAGTTGTGAAAAACAGACATTCTATGGACGTCCACTGGATGTCCGTCGGACTTTATTCAGATATCTTACGGACGTCCTGATGTCTGATTTCGAACATCCAGTGGACGTCCATAGTAGGTCCATGTGCTATCTGGGTGTAACAATACTTCATGCTGAGTTTACTTATTACTATTATCCGGGAGATAAATCCGGGACTTTAAATTTTGTAAGCAGAAATTTTTGCAAGTATTTTTATTTTATTCAATAATTTCACTATTAAATGATGCATAATTTTTTTGGTGTCGTCGCCCGAATTTTATGTATATCTCGATTCCATTCAGCTAAACTTTGATCGGCTCGGCTTTTGGTTTAATTCTTTTGCATTAAATCTTTTCATTCTCTTATATGGGACAAGACAAGTAGCTATAAGCTTTCTAATGTATTTGGATGTAAAAATAGAGGTTATACTTTCAAGTAAGTTAAAAATATCAGTACTTTTATATACTTCAAATATTATATATCACCCTGTTTTAAGATTAGCTATCTAATTTTGATAAATATAAAATATCCTGTTATTTATATTTATCCTTTTATATTATATCTGATATCCTTTATATTTAATACCTTTTTATTTACAGAACGATTTAAAGGTACAATAGAAGCCTTATCAGTAAGCGGCGCAGAAACCAAAGATAAAATATGCCCAAAATACAAGAAAGAAAGAAGCCGGCTACTTGGAATAATAAGCAGACGGAGTGCTTTTTAGCAATTATAAAAGAATTGCAAGTAATAACTTTAATGGATGGAAAAAGATTCAGAACTTCCGAAATTTTCAAGAAAGTCGAGAAAGCATTCAAGGACAAAGGATATAATAAAACACATACGCAACTTTTGGACAAATTTAAAGCGATGAAAAGTATGTAAATTGAAACAAACATAGTACTCGTCCATCTATTTCATATTATAACCTTCTAATGAGAATACTTCTTTTATGGAATTGATAAGCTTTGATTCACCTTTGCAATCATAGCTTTTGCCATAAATCTGTTATTTTTTAAATTTATCCTGTTATTTATATTTATATTTATCCTTTTATATTATATCTGATATCGTTTATATTTAATACCTTTTTATTTACAGAACGATTTAAAAGTACAATAGAAGCCTTATCAGTAAGCGGCGCAGGAACCAAAGATAAAATATGTCCATTTTTCGAAGAGCTGAGTGAGATATTTGGCCACCGACCAATTATGAATCGAATTGGCATAGATTCTACTATATTGCCTCCGGATCTAAGTATGATTTTCGAATGTTTAAATTATCTTCAATTATAGTACTGATATATTATTTTAATTATTACAAATATTTTTTTATGTACTAACATACTAATACAGATACAAAATAATTATATAATGTATTTTTAAGATGATGAGAGTGGTTGTACAAGTGATGCTGAAGTATCTGCCATAATATTAAGAAGTTTTAGTGAATCACAGACAGAAAAATTCCTGGAACATACTAATGATTATTCTGACCTGTTGCCGTCTACTTCAACTCAAAGATCATCATCCTCTGATACAAGACAAAATTCATTTCTGCCATCACCATCAATATCCAATTTATCGGAAGATATTAGAGCTACTGCAACACCTTCTTCTGATTCATGTCGATTTGATGATTTTGGCCAACGATTGACTAATGTTTCTTCTAAAAAACGAAAAATATGTGAAACACCATATTCACGATCTAACATGAAGAATATTATGCAACACTTTACCGAAGAAATAATTGAATCTCAAAAAGATTTACTGGTAAAAACTATCGAAGAGCAGCGCAAACTGGATAAAGAAATGCTTAATCATTACAACGACATTTTCTTGCGGCAGACACAAATGTTGCTCACAGGATTGCAGAATTTGAATCCACTTTTAGTAAATCCAACATTTCAGCAAGTTCCTAGGGTTGTACCTATGCCACCAATGAATCCATTCACAGTAACCTCATTACAACAGTCTACGCAACAAGTACACAGAGAGAACGATTTCTTTGGATTTAGTAATCTTATTTGTTTGACTTGGATTTGTTTAATTTAAATAACATAATTTTATACTAAACATTATTTTGTTAGATAGAAGATTGTGTTGTTTCATTACAGAATACCATATTGTTTAATGGAAAAAATACTGTTATTTAAAGAAAACAAAATTTAACTTTAAACAGAATAATATCTTATTTGGTTAGATTACATATATTTTGAATAAAATAAAGAATTTCTTTAATGTTACTTTAATGTTGTGTCGTCCGTACATGCGTATTTCTGCGAGTGCACGCAGTAGGGCCTCAGAGACGAGGCAAGAGAGACAAGTCCATCCGTGCGATCGGCGGACATACTCGTATCGCACGGCATCGTAGCGCGCGCCTCTTTCCGAGCCGTTGCCGTCCACGCGATCGGTGGATGTTTTACGCGTCGCAGTGCATGTTTGTCTCCGAACTGTTGCCATCCGCGCGATCTGTGGAAGTTGTAAGCATCGCAGTGCGCGCCCGTTTCGGGGCCGTTGTCATCCGCGCAATCGGTGGACAGTTACACGGCATGGTGGTGCGTTCCCGTTTCCATCCGTGCGATCGACGGACATAGTGCACGGCATCGTGGTGCGTTCCCGTTTCCATCCGTGCGATCGGA
>NW_011965528.1:3658-7012 GCF_000949405.1 Vollenhovia emeryi
TCTCTTTTAATGATCTTTTATTTCAGTAAGTGTATCTTAATTAATTTATTATTTTTATTATTTATTTAAAGCAGAATATTATTTTAGACAAGCTACGCAAAATTATTTGAATGAAACAATTATACATTTAGAGAAAACAAAATTGTTTATCTGAAATAATAAAATTCTTCATACTACTAATAAGGCTATTTAAACTAAGTGGTTAAGTTATTTAAACGCAATAATAAACTTCTTTGAATAAAAGAAAAAATTATTTAAATGAAAAATTCATGTTTTTCCAGAAAAAATTACATTGTTTTAATGAAACAACAATATCTTTAGGTCAAATAAATCCTATCCATTTATTAAACGAATATTTTAGTTGAAGTAAAGCTATTTATTATTTGAAAAGTCAAATAATCATATTTGTTGAAACAATAATTGGTTTGTTTGGACTATTCCAAAAGACAAATTTCTTTGAATCTAATAAAATTTATTAAATTCAAAGAAACCGTTCTCTCTGTGTACTTTCGCATGGAAACGTTAAGAATATCAATCCTTATACTTCGTGTGAAACACAGGCTCGCCCAAAACCAGACGAAATCGAAAAATCGGTTTTAAAATTTACAACAATACCGTCTCCAAATTGCATTCAATCAAAATCCATACCGCATCACATACCACTTGTTCAAAATCCATGTCATACATTTACTACACCACAAAGTAAAACACAACCTCATTTTGTACACCAAGCAGATGAAAACAATTCAGATACTGAGTATGAACAGGTAGAATATTTAGATTCTTAAGTCACATGAAGTAGTCAACAATGTAAAAGAAATGCTTAATTGCTAAGTATATAAAGACACTAGTAAAGGCAATTCCATAAAAGAAGTATTCTCATTAGAAGGTTATAATATGAAATGGACGAGTACTATGTTTGTTTTACATACTTTTAATTTACATACTTTTCATCGCTTTAAATTTGTCCAAAAGTTGCGTATGTGTTTTATTATATCCTTTGTCCTTGAATACTTTCTCGACTTTCTTGAAAATTTCGGAAGTTCTGAATCTCTTTCCATCCATTAAAGTTATTACTTGCAATTCTTGCACTACCTATGTAGTTAATCCTACTCCAGTTGCTAGAGCGTCCGTTAATGTAATCTTCATGGTGTTTGCCATACTGTCAAAGGTGCTGAGTATTTTTCTTTCCAGCTTTGTGCCGACAGAATCGCATAATTTCTGCGCGATGTCTGCAGCGACATTTTTGGTGATTAAATGATCCATCAGTTTCTCCAAAACCGGGAACTTAGCCTCCTGCTTAGATTTGTTGCAGACCAGACTCTTGAACATAAAAAACATACTCGTTTTAATCTGTATCTACTGTTTGGATTGTTCTCTTCCTGATCAAAACTATCCTCAGAATCACTTTTTTCATCGTTCATCTCAAGATCGTGTATACCACCTTTCATCTGTCCAGCTAGCTATAGAAGGTAATGAAAATATAAATGACAAATCTCAATTTCTTCGGCTAAAAATCAGTTTATTCAATGTATTTTGTTTTTCTTTGTCCATTATTTCAAATATATTTTTCGACCCGTCATTATAAGAATTAGCTTATTTTATAATCACTAACATTTATGTAAAATTTTTATCAAAGAAATTCACAAGTCTTTTAATCTAATAAAATGGGAAATAAACTTTTTACAATAAATTTGATAAAAGAATATAAAAGAAAACATACATCATCGCTCTAGTAACTGGATATAGGATTAGTATTACTCTTAGGTTTAGTATTACTCTGTTTTATTTTCGTGTTATTTTCATTTTTATTATTACGCATTTATTCATTTCTTTAATTTCATATAAATAATCGTTAAAGATTTTATACTCTACTAAAGAATAATGGCTTCTGCACACAGGAAGCAGAAAAGTTTACCGCGCGATAAGATGCAACGCAGTAACCAATCAATTTGTTGCTTTTCTGTAAGAGCATAAAACTGATTGGCTTTCGCGTCGCATCTTGCCGCGCGGTAAGCGTTTCCATGTTCTGTGTGCAGAAGCTATAAGTGTCAACAGTAATTACTATTACTCGTTATTTGCATGTTACTTTGATTTATTATTATATTATTACACATTTATTCGCTTTTTAATTTCGTATGAATAATCTTCGAAGATTTTATTACTCTACTCTAAAGAATTAATAATAAGATTAATAGTAAGATAATTTGATTCTAAATACATAATAAGTCTTTCTTTAATGTTATTGAAATATTCTTTGTATGTCTTTAGTCTTCATGGCTTCCGGATGGTTGCCGCGTCCGTTTGCAGTGTGGTGCCGACGTTTCGCAGGCGTTGCAGTCTGCTTCATCAGGGCTGGGAGACTCTGATACTGAGCTCCCTCGCGTTGCGCTCGTCCTTTTATACTCGTTCTTGGGGGGAAGGGAGGGGGTAGCCGGGGGGGGGGCGTGGTCAGAGGGAGGGGAGTCAGCCAATCCCGGCTGACGGTTTTTTAAATTCTTTGTATGTATATGTATAATTAAAATAAATAATATATTAATCTTCAAAATTTCTCGCGTCCTTGACTCACTGAACATACAGAAAAAAAATTTGTCCCATATATTATAATAACAGAATGATTTCCGTAGGAGAAATTGGGATAAGTGATTTATGAGTAAGTCTCTAATGTTTGATGCATCCAAATTATCATATTCACGTAATCTTGTTCCTTCCGGTTGTGAGAACAATAAATCAAATTCATTGATATCTTTCATCCATGTATGTTTGAATTCTTGCTTGTGAAATTCCACAATGTTGTGAAGCACACAGCAAGCAGATATGACTTGAGGCGCAAAAGTGTGATGGACATCAATCCTCTGTAAAAGGCGACGCCACCGTGATTTTAAGCGTCCAAATGCTATTTCTATGTCCACACGTCCAGTACTTAAATAAACATTGAATGATTCTTCTTCCGGCGTTAGTTGTCTGCATCTAGTATATCCTTTCAATAACCATGGAAGAAGAGGATATGCTGGGTCTCCCATTATCATAAAGGGTATTGCAACTTCATTTAGTGTGACTGTTTTCTGAAAATTTTATATAACAAATATTACACAAATTTATAAACTTATATTAATACTTATTTTTAAAAAATTTGAATATTTTGTAACAATATTTTTTCTATAATATCAATCCTAACTATAGCAATTTTTGCATATTACTTCAATATTGTTAATTTAATTGAGTAATTAATTATTTATCTAGATCTAATTATTTCTGTAATATCATAATCGTTGTAAGTTAGGAATTCAATGATTTTATTTCAATAATAAGATTAGTTATTCTGTATTGTTGTGAAGGCTCCAGAAAAGAAAA
>NW_011965529.1:0-7015 GCF_000949405.1 Vollenhovia emeryi
ACATGCGAATCGTCCGCGACTCAGGGCAGCAGCCCCAAGGCGTCGTCGCGGGCATCTCTATCGCGAGTGCGATACATTGTGATTTTGTGGCGTATTTCGAGACTGAACAATAAACCAATCTATTCACGAACAATACAACCTGTTTATTACGCGAAAAGACAGCGCGAACACGAATACTGTTCGTGTTGATACTGAACATATATATATCCTGTACAGTTGTAAATATCTTATTTGATGTAAATGGCTGTAACATTTGAAAGTTATTACATACATCTGTTAATAATTTTTTTATATAGAAAATTCTAAAAATTAGTATTTAAATCTTACTTGATATGTTCATTGTTTTGTTGATCTCTTTCCACGAATTTTCTTTCATGTTTCTCTCTCTCTCTATTCTTTTAAAGATAAATATATATATATATATTAAAGACAAATTCTATTATATGTTCCTTTTTAAGTATTTTAAGCATACGAGAGAAAAGACTTCAGCGCTTAGATTTTATTTTCTATTGTAATTTCAATCGAAAATTATTAATATTTTATTTGATATGTTAAGCATGTTCGGAAGGATTACGAAAATTAGCAACGAAAGGGTGTAGAAAGAATAAATATGTATACATAAAAGATAATAAAATATATGAAATACATAAAAAATATATTTATGCTATTATAAAAATTTATTTATAAAACAAATTGGTTACAAATAAACATTATTAATATATTTATTCGATCAAATCGGGACCATTCCAACCTCTATTGACGTACTCGTCTTGCCATGGAACTTTACCCTCAGAACTTATTAAATAATCAGCTAAATCATCCCGCTGTTTATATGCAGCAGCAGTTGCACGATGAGCAGTTGGTCTTAAGCGCTCCATTTCTACATTGTTCATACTAGAACACTCACTCCTCCATGTTCCAGGAGTAATGGTTCCATCTTCTTGTTCATTATCGATAAAATTTGGAGGACAATAAATCCTGTGTTCTACAGGTCTTAAATCGTTTACAGTTTTTAAAAAATTATGGAGACATATTGTCGCTAATATTATTTTATCGACATTTTTTGGATGTAAGGCAATCGGTTTTCTTAAGATCCTCCATCTCGAGACAAGAATACCAAATGAATTTTCTATAGTTCTCCTAGCTCGAGATAATCTATAATTAAATTTTTTTTAAATTTAAATTACGACCTGAATACGGTCTCATCATATTTCTGGTTAGTTGGAATGCTTCATATCCAACAAAGAAGCATGCTGTCTTTGTTGCACTTCCGGGTAAAGTGGCTTCGCCTTTTGGTAAATTCAGATTTCCATTGTACATAGCTTCACCAAACTTTGATCTTGAAAAAACTCCGCCATCACTATTACTGCCATATGCTCCAACATCTATCAACGTGAATTTATAGTTATAGTCACATGCCGCCATTAATATAATACTGAAAGTCTTCTTATAATTGAAATACAAGCTTCCAGAATTTGGAGGAGCTTGTATTTGCACGTGTTTCCCATCAACTGCTCCACAACAATTTGGCAGGTTCCAATTTGTCCAAAATCCTTCACATATTTTTAGCCAATCTTCTTCTTTAGGAGCTTGTAAGTATGTAGGCGCTAATACTTTTATAATTGCAGTACAAGTCTCTTGTATTACTTTACGTGCCGTCGATTCCCCAATGCGATATGCTAAGGCGATTGATAAGGTTTGATCTCCTGTAGCAAGGTATCTGATATGAATAAAAAATTGACATAGTTAATTTAATACTTCTTTCCTATAAAAGATATTATTTATGTCAAATACATACCGAAGAGTCAGAGCAAGGCGTTGTTCAGGTATCAATGCACGATGACTTTTTTTAAATAAAAATGGCTTTAACATATCTAATAATTGTTTAAAAATACAAGTGGACATTCTTGTGTAGCGAAAAAACATATACGGATCATTTTTCATCTCTTGTAATAAATGATGAAAGTCTCCTTGATCAGGACATCTCATATTAATTGGTCGTACCCAATATTTTCGATTTGTCCAACGAAATGATATTCGTTTTTTTAATATATATGTATATACCAAGAACTAATATTGATAATGCCAGTATTTCTTCTTCATTATCCATTGTCTACAATATAAGAAATGTTTCACATAAGAAATATAAATATTTAATTACTTATAAATGTAAATAGAATATAGATATAGAATAAGTATAGGTATAATATTAATTACTAGAAATATAAACTAATAACTTACATCACACAGCAACTTTTAATAGTTTCTGTTAGAAAGTTCATTTGTACCGCCATACGATACGCGAAATACCCTATGATCTACTAGCAGCGCCCTCCTATAGCCACCTATCTATTATTTTGTCAGTCTCAGTCCAAGTCACGTCGGACTGTGTGTTAACGCCTATATGTAACACTATCTGTTCTTATCCTTACGTATATCTCACATTAAACAAGTATTGCTGTGATACCGACGTCTCTATCTATCGCCTGTGATTCCTTCCCACCTGAGCAAAACTCCAACAGGTTATGGGCCCAGGCCACTAGAATCAAAAAGGACGAGACACCGCGCGAGTGACAACAAGGTTAGAAACGCATTCTGGAATTTTCCTCTCATCCGACAAGAAAAGGAAGGCAAACATGGCTGCATCCAGCTCGGTGAGGATCGAAATGTTAAATAAGGAAAATTACGACACGTGGAAAATTCAGATGGAAGCGCTACTTCTGAAGAACGACGCGTGGCCGTATGTATGCGGAGATAAACCTAAACCCGCGATCGTCAGCGGAGATACAGCGTCGATTGAGTCAGCAAGAACGTGGGAAATCCAAGACAAAAAGGCAAGATCGGACATTATATTGTCAATCAGTCCGTCCGAACTCAAGCAGGTGAAGGGATGCACCACGTCAAGCGAGGTCTGGCAAAGGCTACAGTCGATCTACCAGTCGAAGGGACCGGCCAAGAAAGCCGCGCTGCTTAAGCAGCTGACCTTACATCGAATGAATGACGGCGAAGACGTGCGAGAACATACTCGGAAATTCTTCGATACCATCGATAAATTAAACGAGATGGAAGTGAGTATTAACCCCGATCTGCTAACTGTAATGCTATTGTACAGTCTGCCTCCTAGATTCGAGAACTTTCGTTGCGCGATCGAGTCCCGCGATGAATTACCGACGCCGGAAGCATTACGCATAAAAATTGTGGAAGAGAGCGACGCGCGAACAAAGGGTACATGCACCACGGAAACTAACGCGATGCTCGCCAGGAAACCAGTCGGCAAGCGGCGAAATGCGAATAAGTACAAAAGCGGCGGAGACAAGCCCAAGAATGATGGAACGTTCAAGTATAAATGCCATCGTTGCCGAAAGGTAGGACACAAGGCCGCTGAATGTTCCGAACCAGCAGAGGGGAAGAAGAACACGAAGCAAGAAGAGAACGTGAGTCTACTCGTACGGGCCGTTGAATCTGATCAACGAGAAGCATTCGGTGCGGAAGATACAGCAAGTCGCGGCAATTGGTGCTTGGACAGTGGCTGCACCGCGCATATGTGCAAAGGCTCGGAGAACTTCACGGAAATCACGGAAACTAAATCCGGAATATTGAATCTCGCCAGCAACGACTCGACGAAGATCCAGGCCAAAGGAGTCGTGTCGATCACGGCGGATTTTGACGGACGGTCGAAGGGCGTGACCCTGACCGACACATTGCACGTCCCCGATCTGCGGACAAATTTGTTATCGGTCGGTAAGATAACAGACAAAGGTTTCAAGGTTATCTTCGAAAAGTACTCAGCCAACGTCATCGACGAGTGCGGAAATTCAATACTGAGGGCCGATCGGACTAACGGACTTTATTACTTACGTGAAGGAACGCACCAGAGTAATTCGATCGAGGAAGAGGCGACCCAGAGAGGAGTAAAAACCACCGTTTTTGAAGTATGGTATCGGAGGATGGGACACCTCAACGCCAAGGATCTTCTGGAAGGATGTCGCAGCGAAAATTTACGCGGAATCGATATTAAAGGACCGAAGAAGGATCTCGACTGTGAAATATGCATCCGCGGAAAAACTACGAGGACTCCATTCCCACGCGGTAACGAAAGGAATTCCGAAATGCTCGAGATAATTCATTCGGATCTATGTGGACCGATGCGAGTCGAGTCAAACGGAAAAGCGAAATTCTTCGTAACCTTTATCGACGATTGTACGCGTTGGTGTGAAATTCGGCTACTCAAAAGGAAGGACGAAGTTTTCAACGCATTCAAGGAATTTAAGTCATTTGCTGAAAATCAGACCGGAAGAAAGATTAAATTCCTACAGTCGGACAACGGTAAGGAGTATCGCAACGAGGTCTTCGACAAGTTCTTGAAGGAAAATGGAATCGGACGCAGGCTAACTACTACGCACACGCCCCAACAGAACGGGATTGCAGAGAGAAAGAACCGTACGCTTATTCAAACGGCGAGATGTCTACTTCTCCAGTCTGAACTACCCTCATCGTTCTGGGGCGAGGCCGTAAATACGGCAAACTACATCAGAAACCGATGTCCATCGAGCAGCATCTGCGGTAAGACTCCCTTTGAAAAGTGGACCGGATCAGCGCCTAACGTGAGTTATTTCAGACAATTCGGCTGCAAAGTTTTCAGCCTGAGGAGAGAGCCGAACAAGGACAAATTTGAATCTCGGACCAGAGAGGGAATACTCGTCGGTTACTCCGAACAATCAAAAGCGTACAGGGTTTGGATACCGGTGGAGAAACGTGTGGATATAACTCGAGACGTAAGGTTCATCGAGGAGAATGGCACTACCACGGAGAAGGCGTACGAAGATTTTGCTGTAGAAGATACGGATGTACCGGATCGAAGATGCGTCGACTTACCAATTCAGGTCAACGAACCGCAAGATTTACCGGAGGAAGCTGGTATCGACGGTGAAGAAGATATACACGATCACAGTGAGGACGACATTGAAGAACCGGCGGATGATCGCGACGAGGTCGTCGTTCGAGAGGACGTACCCCCGGGAATTCCTAGAAGAGTCGCGGGCAGGCCCAGACGAGTAATGACAGGACGCAGGGGAAGACCCGCGAAGCAATATAACGTTGTGTACGACTTACACGAAGATGCTGATTTTGCAGGTATATCCGAGATCCCGGTTCAAGAGGCCATAAGAGGACCTAACGCAGACGAGTGGCTCCATGCGATAGCTGCAGAGTTGAGGTCAATCATCAAGAATGACACCTGGGTACTGGTCAGCCGACCGGAGACGTCGCATATAATCGGCAGTCGTGCCGTTCTAAGAAACAAATACGATCAAGAGGGAAACCTGGAACGAAGAAAGGCACGGATTGTTGCGAGAGGCTTCTCGCAACGCCCTGGAATCGACTTCGACGAAACCTTTTCACCCGTGGCACGTCTCGGTTCAATACGTACGATTGTGGCATTGGCAGCTCAGTGCGGAATGATGATAAACCAACTCGACATTACGACGGCTTACTTGAATGGTGTCCTCGAGGAAGAAGTCTTCATGGAGGTTCCTAGATTTACAGAAGAAGCACTGGATTTAATAATTCAGATGGACGGAGAGAGCAGCGCGATCGGGAAGAAGGCGGCCAAGATGCTGAACGAGTTGAGAGAAGGCAATAAAGTATGTCTCCTGAATAAAGCACTCTACGGTCTGCGTCAGGCCGGTCGTCACTGGCACGTTAAGTTAAATCAGGTACTGTTGAATTACGGAGTTACCCAATCTGCGGCTGATCCTTGCGTATACTACCAAGGTCGAGGGGAACATATACTTGTGGTAGCCATCTACGTGGACGATCTACTGATTGCATCACGGAACCAGAGTCACATCGCCAAGCTTACGAGATACTTATCCACGAAGTTTGAAGTCAAGGATCTCGGAGAAGTAAAGTACTGTCTCGGGATCGAGTTCTCGCGAGACGGCGACGAGATTAACATGAGTCAGAGAGGATATATAAGGAATATTCTTGAACGCTTCGGCATGTCGGACTCAAGAGCAGTTTCTACTCCGATGGATATCAGTGTAAAGCTTAAAAGAAGCGAAGAGTCATCCGAGGAGGAACGGAATCTACCATACAGGGAGCTGGTGGGAGCCCTAATGTATTTGGCAGTAAGCACCAGACCCGATATCGCCTATGCGGTAAGTCACCTAAGCCAATTTAATTCCTGCTACGACAGGAGTCATTGGATAGCCGCGAAGAGGGTTCTACGCTACCTGAAAGGTTCTGCCGATGTGGGACTACTCTTCAAGAAGGTACCGAAGCCATTGAGATGTTACGTCGATGCTGACTGGGCAAACTGCCTGGATGATAGAAGGTCGTACACTGGGTACGTTTACATCCTGAGTAATTGTCCAATATCTTGGGAATCTAGGAAACAGTTGCTCTCTCATCGACCGAGTCGGAGTATATGGCCCTGACCGAAGCAGCCAAGGAAGGGATATATCTTAGGAGATTTCTCAGTGAACTGGGTTTCGGGAATTTGGCCGATCTGACCATACTTAACGACAGTTCTGGAGCTGAAAGACTGGCTGAGAATCCGGTTTTTCACAACAGGACCAAGCATATAGATGTACGTCACCACTTCGTTCGTGAGATCGTGGCGAGTGGACACCTGAAGATCGAACATGTCTGCACGGAGGACATGGCGGCCGACGTTCTTACGAAGGGGCTATCGCGAGTTAAGCATACCAAATGTCTCGAAAATTTAGGCCTTAAGGACGTTGTTGTCAAAGTCGGAGATTTTTCGCATCTCGAGGGGAAGTGTTAGAAAGTTCATTTGTACCGCCATACGATACGCGAAATACCCTATGATCTACTAGCAGCGCCCTCCTATAGCCACCTATCTATTATTTTGTCAGTCTCAGTCCAAGTCACGTCGGACTGTGTGTTAACGCCTATATGTAACACTATCTGTTCTTATCCTTACGTATATCTCACATTAAACAAGTATTGCTGTGATACCGACGTCTCTATCTATCGCCTGTGATTCCTTCCC
>NW_011965530.1:0-1540 GCF_000949405.1 Vollenhovia emeryi
TCATGTTGGATTTTAAATTGGCCTAAAACCATGTACATATCACCATTGGATTCAACAAAGAATCTTATTGTTCCAACAAAATTTTCACCACCAGAATTTGTACAAATAACAGTAAAGCTATTAGTTTTAATGTCATCTTTGTACAATTCAGAAGTGAAAACTTCTTTCTTTATCTTCACTCTAACATAAAGCTTATAATTGGACAATAAAGAATTCCTGTTTATGAAATTCCTCTCTTCTAAACTTACTTTCAATAAACTGCAGGGCTTTCCAACAACTGTTATACATTCTGACTTTTCCTCGCTATTTTCTGTTTCGTATTTCAATACCTGTATACCTTGGTATACTTTTAGTATATTGATAATTTCTTTGTTTACATGCTTTGATCCGTGAACCATGCGGGTTATAAAACCATTGAAACTTTCGAACATAAACGCCGAATGTGACCAAAGTGGTCCCCAGCGTTTAACGCACAGAGGCAAATGTAGAAGTTGATGAACATTGTAAGTTAGCTCCCTATCACTATACAGATCATCAATATCCCTGACAAACAGTTGTAGCAACCCTTCTGCCATCTCTATTTCAGAAGAGCTAACTTCCTTTTGATTCAAAGTAAAAATTGAAATCACCAAACAAATCCAGTGTTGCACAAATCTCTCCTCCATGTGTTGCTCAATCACAGGTATTGAGTAAAACAGGAGCCAGTAGTAAAACTCATACGCTTTCCACTTTTTCCATAGGAAGAGAGACCTTGGGACACGACTGAATATGTTAGGAGGTTTGATGTTTAAAAGGAATTTATTCATTGCAGAAATGTAAGCTTTAAGATTCCAAGGTCCTGGTTTTTCAAGCCACAGTATAAGGAATTGTCTACTGACACCTAAACAGACAGAGTGCATAAATTCAGGAACCAAACAAGTACTCAGATCTATGAAAGGCAATACTGAAACAATAGACTCTCCTTTGACCCCTTTAACATGATCTTTGTCCAATAAAATTGTTCTTTTGGCTTGTTTCTGCATCCTCTCCTTAGTTCGCAAAAGAGGAGGTTCTTGATAAAATTGGTATACATTTACACTTCTTTTTCCTTGAATTTCACGTGACCTACTTGTGCGAATCTCACATATATTACAACCAAATGTTCCATTAAAGTTAAGGATATTTTGTACCAGAGCCCTTGCAGGTGCGTCAGCAATTATTAGTGGAGCTAAAATCTTAGATTTACACTCAGCACCTGAGAGTGGGTGGATCCAAGTAAACCCTCCCATATCAAAATATTGTCTAATTTTAAGGCATATTGGTCTTAAAAAAGAATTCATGATCGGTTTTTTTTTATCGTACCATACCCCCAGGACAATAAGAAAGGATTCCCGAAGATGTTCCGGAACTTCTGCAAATGTACATAAAAGAAGCCATAAGTCAGCATTGGAGCTTTTTTTTAGAGCAATTCCATCAGTATTTAAAATAAGTGTTAAATCATATTGACCTCTCTTTTCATAACCATTAACTCTTTTGTATTCTGAACCATCTCTAATGTCTC
>NW_011965530.1:4724-7018 GCF_000949405.1 Vollenhovia emeryi
ACCACTGATTTTCAGTGATATACTTAGAACTGCAAATCAGTGACTATTCACTGTTTTCAGTAATAATCCACTGATTGACTTTTAGAGAGTATAGAATTAATAAGATTGAAAGCCTTTGCCCAGAGCTTTCAAACAACGTAAACATTAGTGCTTTATTTTTCATCATTCACGAGTTAGGGGCGGTTGAAATTTAAAAAATGGATAGTTCTTTTGAAACTTTTAGTACAGAGAATTCAACTTTTTGTTCTTCTTGATCCAGGTTACCAAAACAGGTAGGAAGGTGGCTGTATCAGCATTAAAAGCCCTGCAAACCTTCAAACAGTCATCTAAAGCTGGTCTTAAACCAAGCCCAACCAAAGAAGAACTTAAAACGATGCTGGAACAAGCAAATAAGGAGAAGGATCGAATGATTAACGCTATGATGAATCGTACAAAGGGTTAGCGTTTATTTGATGATAGCAGTAGAGATACATACAAATTGACTTTTTACTCCCGCCACCATCATGGGACAGATTCAGGAATACTGTGTTTTGTATTTTGTAGGTGCATTAAAAGAGATTGTAGCACAAGATTTTAGCACAATGGATGATGTCTTGGATATTAATTTTGTGGAGACAGTAGATAGTGCTGAACAGGAGGGAAAGAAAGCTGAAGAGGAAAATGGAGACAAAAACGGAAAAATTCCACCTACAAAGGCGATGAGTGACGATAGTGACAATAAAAGTAACTATTCTACTGATCAGGAAAAATGCACTGACAAAAATCCTAGCAGTGATTGCAGTGATGAGCATAATCATTCAGATGAAGTTGAAGATCAACAGCAACTCTTTGGGAAGAACTGTACAAATGACAAGGTAAATCCTTTCCATGCGTGTACTTGTCCTAAGCTGATTTGAATTTTCACACTTCGCTGTATTTTTTCATATAGTGCCTTTGTTAATTTTCTTCAGATGATTAACTTGGGAAAAAATATTTATTGCCAAGCCAAAATTTTGTCATATGCACGAGGGGCATCGCATAAAGCTACCCATGTCGCTAGGAAATTGATGAAAGGTGTGTTTAAACTGGAGGCTTTATTAACGAGCACCTTAACTGGACAAGAGCCCCGTGCTGTGGGGAAGCAAAATTATAGCAATCCACCAACGAGTCTTAATGCGAAGGCCCGTGATGTAATCATTGGTAAGTTCAATTTCAACCAGTATAGTAATACAAATTTTACTTTAGCTAAAATTAAGGATTTATAAAAAGAAAGAAGAATATCCTTAACATTTTCCTATTATATCAAACATATGTTATTTTTCCGTACCCGCCTCTTAAAAAAATCGTTATAATTTTCGCGTTCAAAATATTACACTGTAGCAGAGCGGAACTAAATAAAACAGATAAAGGAAATAATCGAAAAGTTAATACAGTATCAAAATTGATTAGAATGTTTTTCACTACAGGCGTAATTATAAGTGATTTACTCTTTACATATCTTTATCATCTTTTGCAGAATACTCGCAAACTCTTGCCAAAGAAAATAACTGGGAGCCATGCACGGAAAAACAAATTAAACAAGCCCTTACGCAGTTGTTAGGCGAAATAAAAAGGGACCACCGAGCAGTTCTGAAGAGGACCAGTAATTCTGGTTCCACTAAAACGTCACTGGCATGATTACTTTTGAAAAATAATTTTATCTTAAAATTGCACTTCATGTGCAGTTTATTTGTTTTGTTCTTATAATTGCATTTG
Source organism: Vollenhovia emeryi (assembly GCF_000949405.1). Lineage (NCBI taxonomy): Eukaryota > Metazoa > Arthropoda > Insecta > Hymenoptera > Formicidae > Vollenhovia > Vollenhovia emeryi. The sequence continues at coordinate 6,459 of NW_011965530.1, forward strand.
TGTTATTTTTTGTCTGATGTTCCTGTGATCTCATTTGTGCGCATTTTTTACGTTTTTAAATTATATTAATCATGGTGCATCTTAAACACTTAAGCACCACCGAGCAGCCAAAAGTTGGGGCAAGTAATGCCTAGGTGACTGAAAGACTGAAGTCGTTGGAATAATTTAAGTCGATTCATTGATCTCATCGTAAAATTGCACTTCGAGTGCATTATATATGTGTATGTTCCTGTGATTGCACTTGTGTGCATTTTTTATATGGATATGGAATAGTTTGCACGCGCTTTTACGTTTGTGAATTTGTTTGTATTTACACTGTACATCTTTCTTGCTTTAAATTTCTCAGCGCTTACAGTGCATTTAATGTATAGCTTACCAGAAAGTATTGTTATCCACTTACGAGACTTTAAGTTCATGATTACGTCTTAGGTACATACTTCGGTAAACTTACCAAAGCAGCGTGTAAAAATTATGCCTTGCGTTATTACTGTTAATATTAATTTTAGATTTTTAATACAGAGTTTCTATTTCAAATACTTCGCATTTTGCATATTAGTACC
>NW_011965531.1:0-3928 GCF_000949405.1 Vollenhovia emeryi
CCCCTCGCGGTACCTCTCACGACGATCCCATCCTCGTCGCCAAATTGTTATGTATGAGCACAGGGATCGGTGTGTAGGGAGGCGAAGACTCAGTGAAGGGCCACGTTCACTACCACGAGTTTTATTCGAGAGACTACACTTTCTGGTTCCAAAGATCGGCAGGGAATGCCCTTGCTCCAATCCGCGGAATCACGCGTACCGTGCTCGGTTCGCAGCGCACGCGCTCTCGCATATATACGCGGGTACCATTAGCGCGCTCGCATAAGCACACGCACCTATATGTACATATGTATACAGGGTGAGTTTTAGTACGTGAACCAGTCTTTTACCCTCTAAGACGAGTTACCGACAGCACTTGTAAGTGACTTACCGGCGTATAGATGGCTGTAGCGTAGATCGGCCGCGCGAACCGAAGTCCCATTCGAAATATGTATACATACAACCAAGTTAAAAATTATAAATAGAATTATAATACATATTATACATACATATGTAGAATGATCTAAGTAAAATTAGTGGTAGTAAAATCAAAGTAAAATCAACATGTACCTGTTTTAGCGTCTTCATCCAGACTTTTTTGACATGTAAGGTTCATACAGAGATATGTTGGAGTCACATTGCACAAGAGCATACGCGGATATATAAAAAAATATATCAACGTGTGACCGTACGTAATATGACTACAACTTATCCATGTTTTACTTGAGCAAATGCTCAAAATGACCCCCTTCCATCCTTTCACAAAGTACTGCTCTGTCTAAGACTGCGCTACGTACTCGACGTAAGATCTCAGGACTAATTGCACGACAAGTTCGTACAATTTTGTCCTTGAGATCCTCAACGCTAAGAGGGCGCGTAGCGTATACTCGATCTTTAAGATAATATAACCCCATAGGAAAAAATCAAGAGGTGTAAGGTCTGGTGAACGCGGTGGCTATTCTCGGGGACCGTGAAGTCCGATCCAGCGATTACGGTATTTCTTATTTAACAATGTTCTTGTTGCCTTGGCAGAATGTGCAGGATGGCCGTCCTGCTGGAACCACATGTTAATACGTAATTCCAGTGGCACATCATCTAACAAGGCAACAAGTTCATTGTTAAGAAATTCACGATATCTTTGGCCATCGACCTTCCCATTTATGAAATATGGCCCAATAATATGGTCACCGAGAATACCCGCCCAAACGTTCACCGACCACCTGATTTGGCTATGTGCTTGTTGCATCCAGTGCGGATTCTCGGTGGCCCAATAATGTGAGTTATGGCGGTTGACGATGCCATTGTTTTTAAAAGTACATTCGTCTGAAAAAAGAATGTACTTGGAGAAATAATAATTTTCTTCACTCACATTAAGGAGCCAGCGACAATACGCCAGCCTACAGGGTTTATCATTAGCATACAGTTCTTGGGTCAGAACTACTTTATAAGGATGAAAGTGAGCCGATTTTAGAACCTTACAAACTGTTGTCTGACTAACTTGTTGCGAGCGTGCTATGGTTTGCGTACTTATTGTCGGATCGTCGACAACCATTTGTTGAATTGGCGCTCTGTTTATTTGTGGTGTTAGTCCTTTAAGAAAGTAATAAAGCAATGGAAATAATGATACAAGTATAGTATACGAATTGAAATATTAACAGAAAATAAAGAAACAATATTGGTAGATAATCTTGTAAATATATACCTGGACGCTTGATAGGTTTAAATTGACCAAATTTTCGCATCCTCGACTCCAGCCTCATAAAAAACACATGATTAGGATGCTTTCGCTCTGGATATGTAAGAGCATACATCCTCGCGGCTTCTCGTGGTCGCCGATCGTATTTCCCATAAAGGAGAATCATGTCGGTCATCTCCTCGTTCGTATAATTATGTGCCATTTTTACACAGAAGATTTTTACACAGTACGTTCACGAAACGAAGTAACAGACCCGACTAATCTTTTGTTACGACCATCGACGTGATACATCAGAAACAAAAGTACGTAGAAACGTAGATTCATTTGTATTGTATTGTATTATAATTCTATTTATAGTTTTTAACTTGGTTGTATGTATACATATTTCGAATGGGACTTCGGTTCGCGCGGCCGATATACGCTACAGCCATCTATACGCCGGTAAGTCACTTACAAGTGCTGTCGGTAACTCGTCTTAGAGGGTAAAAGACTGGTTCACGTACTAAAACTCACCCTGTATATCTATATATAACAGAGTGGATACAAGATGATTTAACGGAGAAGGAAAGAAGAGTGGAGTGGTTAATAAGAAGAGAAGCGGAGGTGAAGAGAAGGGAGGGAGCAAGAGTAAGAATAGGCTATATGAAAATATGGGTGGAGGGAAGGTTATGGGTGTGGGATGAGGTAAAAGACGGTTTAAAGATGGTGCAAGGTGAAGGCTGGAAAGGGAAGGTCGCAGAAGCAAGGGGAAGGGGGGGTCAGGGAAGAGGAAAAGATGAATTTTTACTAGGGCAAAAGGAGGAGGACAGAGGAAGAACGGAAGAGATGGAGGAAAGAAAAAGGAATAAAGGGAAAAAGAAAGGAGGAGAAGGTAAAGGAGTAGGGTATAAAATAGGCTTTTGGAATATAGCGGGTCTGGAAAATAAAGATGAGGATTTCTGGGGAAGTCTGAAAACGTGGGATGTGATATTCTTAAGTGAGACCTGGTTACAGGAAAAGGGATGGGAGAGAATAGGAAAGAGGTTGCCGAAAGGTTACATATGGCAGAGACAAGAAGCGAGGAAGGTGAATGAAAAAGGTAGGGCAATGGGTGGAATGTTAATGGGAAGAAAAGAGGAGATAGAGGTGGAAAGGGATGCGTTAGAAGAAGAGGAGGAAGGTATAATGATGAGAAAGATGAAATTGGGGGAAAAATGGTGGAGACTAATAGGAATTTACGTTAATAACGATTTGGAGAGAAAACTAGAGAGGCCGAAGGATTTGACAGACAATAGAGAGGAAGGGGTGGAATTAATAGTAGGGGGGGACTTCAATGCGAGAACAGGAAATGAAGGGGGAAGAGTAGAAGAAGATAGAGAGAAAGAGGAAGACGTAAGGAAAAGGAGGTCGAGGGATAAGAAATGTAATAGAGAAGGTAGAAAACTGTGTAGGTTTCTAGAGGAGAGAGGCTGGTCAATATTCAACGGGTGCATAGAAGGATGAAGCAGGCAAATGGACGTACACGATTGGGCGAGGGGCTCGGTAATAGATTATATAATAGGAGACGAAGAGTCAAGGAGAGGGGTAGAAAAGATGAAGGTTGAGGAAAGAGTTGATTCGGATCATCAGCCGTTAACGGTATGATTAAAGGGAAAGAAGGGGAGAGTAGAAAGAAAAAGAAGGATAAAAGGGGGGAGGGGAGTATGGACAGAAGAAGAAGATTTGAAGAATATTTTGGAGAAAGGGAAGAAGGAGGGGGGGAGGTAGAAGAGGACTGGGGGAATCTGAAGGATAGGGTTAATGAAGTGGTGAAAAGGGTGGAAAAGGAGCTGGGGGAAAAAGAAAAAAGGGCTGGTAGGATGAGGAATGTAGAGAATTAAAGGGCAGGGTAAAAGAAGAGCTAAAATATGGAAGAACGTAGGGGGAGAAGGAGAGGAATATAAGAACTTGAGGAAGGACTACAGGATAATGTGTAAGGAAAAAAAGAGGAAAGAGAGGGAGGAATGGGAAAGAGAACTACAAGAGGTAAGAACGGAAAAGCAGGTTTGGAAAGTGATAGGAAGAGAAAGAAACGGTAATACTGAAGGAGAGGGGCCTCCTCACCGATTTTGATGAAAATTTACAGGATCGTGTATTTTTGCCTGTAAAACAAGAATCCGCAAGTTAAAATTGTCGCTCGGCACTAATAACAGAGTTATAAATTGTTAAAGTCTGACAGTCTATGTAATTTTCAGACACAAATATTAAAAATTTTGAAAAATGTTTTGAATAAAA
>NW_011965531.1:4923-7024 GCF_000949405.1 Vollenhovia emeryi
GATAGGTGTCGATAAGGCAGGTATCCTAACCCCACAACTGTCAGACTTCAACAATTTATAACTCTGTTATTAGTGCCGAGCGACAATTTTAACTTGCGGATTCTTGTTTTACAGGCAAAAATACACGATCCTGTAAATTTTCATCAAAATCGGTGAGGAGGCCCCTCTCCTTCAGTATTACCAAAGAAACAAAAGGGGGAAGACGGTTCAAGGATTGAAGGTGGAAGAATGGGAGAATTATTATAAAGAGATGATGGGAGGGGTAGAAAGGTGGACAAGAAGGGAGGGAGGAAGGAGAAACGGAGAGGTGGAGGAAGAGGATGAGATTAGTAAGGAAGAATTGGACAGGGTGGTAAATAATCTAAAGACAGGAAAAGCGACGGGAGGGGATGGCATTGTGAACGAGGTATGGAAATTAGGAGGGGAGGAAGTGAGGAAATGATTATGAGAAATTTGTAACAGAGTATGGAAGGGAGAAGGTTGGCCGGAGGAGTGGAGGGAAGGGGTAGTAATACCAATATTGAAGAAGGGAAAAGGAAAGGAGGCAGGGGATTACAGAGGGATAACGTTGACCCAAACAGCGTATAAAATATATGCGGCAGTGCTAGCGGAAAGGTTAGGGAGGGAGGTGGAGGGGAAGGGAATCTTACCGCCGAGCCAGGCGGGGTTTACGAAGGGAAAAAAGTACGATAGACCACATATACACGCTGAATTTCTTAATAAACAGGGCAATAGTGAAGGGCAGGGTGAATGTATTATTTCTGGATATGAAAGCGGCTTTCGATTCGGTGAACAGGGAGACCTTACTGAATGCTGTGAGGGAAAGGGGAGTAAGGGAAGGACTAGTGGTGAGGTGCGAGGAAATGCTAAGGGAAACAATGAATAGGGTAAAAGTGGAAGATAGAGAAGGAGGAAAATTTTGGACAGAGAGGGGGTGAGGTAAGGATGTCCTCTGAGTCCGTGCCTGTTCACAATTGCGGACCTAGACGAAGCTTTGGAGAAGGGAGGGAGGTTGGGGGGGGGGGTTAAGATAGGAGTAAAAATATTCTCGCTAGCGTATGCGGATGATGTTGTGGTGGTGGCGGAAGAGGTAGGAGGGATGCAGGGAATGATAAGGTGTTTAGAAAGATACATAGATGAGAAGGGATTAGAAGTGAACGTAGAGAAGACAAAAGTGATAAGGTGTAGGAAAGGAGGAGGTAGGTGGAAGAAAGTAATATAGAGATGGAAGGGAAAGGAAATAGAAGAGGTCAGAAAATTTAAATATCTGGGCTATACGCTAATGGCAAATGGAGGGCAGAAAGAACATCTAAGAGAAAGAGTAAGGAAAGGGGCGGTGGTAATGAGAGAGGTGTGGGGTTTGGGGAAAAGAAAGTTTGGAAAGGACTGGGCCAGAAGACTATGGCTGTTCGATAGGCTGGTTTGGACTGTGATAGGTTATGCAGTAGAAATTTGGGGGTGGAGAGAGAGGGAGGAATTAGAGAGGATTCAAGATAGATATTTAAAGTGAGTGCTAGGCGTAGGATGGAGTACTCCGGGTTACATGGTAAGGGAGGAGTTACAAAGGGAGAAATTGAGAGGGAGGGCGGGAATGAGAGCTTGGAGCTATGAAAGGAAGTTAGGAGAGGGAGGTGGGAGAGAGATCGCAAGGAAGTCTTGGGAAGAGATAAGAGAGAGAGCTAGGAGGGGAGAGACGAGGGGAGAATGGGAAAGAGAAAGAAAGAATTTTACGAGGAAAAAGGCCGGGGACTGGAGGAAGTAGAAGGATTGAGGGAATGGGGGGAAATGAAAGGAGAGGAGCTAGTGAGAAGGGAGAAGATGAATCAGGAGAAGGAAAGATGGGAAAAAATAAAAGGGCCAAAATCAAATGTGTGGTATAAGAGGATAAAGGAAGGAGGAATACCGGAGTACCTTTTTTTTTTTTTTTTTAACCCGGGGGAATCCTTTATGGATCATCACCCGCCCCCCCTGGGAAGGGGGACGGGTGGTATGTGGGACTGACCTCCCTGGCACCTGGGAAGATAGCCCAGAGCCAGTAGTGCAATGGAGGCCATACCGCACTAAACCCACCGGGGGTGGTCTTCACTGCGCTATAGGGGGG
>NW_011965532.1:0-7026 GCF_000949405.1 Vollenhovia emeryi
TGTTCAGGCGAATTAAGGCGTGTGTCTATGACGCTAGTACTTGGTCCAAGTTCTAGTTTTGAGGAATGCGTAGCCAATCAACTTGCAGCTTTTGTGGAACAGCTACATTGATTGACTACATATTTCGCGGAATTAGAACTTCGACCAAGTACTAGCGTCATGGACACAGGCCTTAATTCGCCTGAATAGATACAGAGTTTCTAAATTTCTAAACAGTTGCTATTCTTTTCATCGGTGTTTTATTATTAACTCGATTATTTTTTCCAATAAAATCTTTAGTTTGATTTTTGTAGAAATATAACATTTTTTAATCAAAAACTAATGCTAAAGCAACTAGTTTGTATAAATATCCGCTGTTTTATTTGGCGCAATTTGTTGATATCATTACTTTTGTAGAGAAGATAGTTTTGTAGAGAAGATATTTTTGTACAGAAGATTTTTGTGGAGACACTATTTTTGTAAGGAAGATACTTTTGCAGTAAAGATATTTTTGTAGAGATTATACTTTTGCAAAAAAGATAGAGTAACAAAATATATTCGGTTGAATTGGAGCTTAGACTTGGTGCTTTTTTTTACCTTTTTTTAAAAATATATTTAACCCAGGTTAACTGTTCTGTAAAGCTGATAATTTTCCATCATTTGTAAGTCCATACGCACACGAGAATATTGTGCTTTACAGAAATACGCAAACCTGATACGAAATGTGTCCGATCGGGCCTGTGTCCGATCGACTCCGTGTCCGATCGGGCCTGTGTCCGATCGGGCCTGTGTCCGATGGAGCCTGTGTCTGATCGGGACTGTGTCCGATAGAATCTGTGTCCGATTGCAACCATATGTGTCCGATGTAAAAGTGTCCGATCGAGCCTGTGTCCGATCGGGACTGTGTCCGATAGAATCTGTGTCCGATTGCAACCATATGTGTCCGATACAAAATGTGTCCGATCGGGAGTGTATCCGATAGGAACGGTGTCTGATCGGGACTGTGTCCGATTGGGACTGTGTCCGATCGGGACTGTGTCCGATCGGGAAATATTGCCGTGTCCGATCGGTTATGTGCGCAATCGGGACAATCCCTTTCCGCCTCCCCATCACTTTTGGCCCCGACCGCCATTGCACGCTGGTGTTCCGGCAGGCGGTCGGGGTTTCAAGACGCGAGGAGACCCCCGCAATCCATTGCTCGCCGGTGTTCCGGCAGGGTTGCGGGGGAAAGGCTTTCTCGTCGCCGGGCTGGACGTGGTCCTGTCTTGGCGGTGAGAGTGGGCCCGACCCTGGTGGCACAACCGTGTGTGGCGCGGGTCACTGGGTGGGCGGGCAGTAGGAGGGTCGGGCCCACAGTATAGTGGGTTCGACAACGGACGCTGCGGGCCGGTACCCCCTGTGACTCGGGGCGACGTCCTTCTCAGGACGTGCGTCCTGGCATGGGGGGCCGGTCCCACTTGTCCGCAACGAGGTGACGGGGCGTCGCACAGTGGGACGAGAAGTTCATTTTGTGATTAAAATTCGAGTCGTGCGCCAATTCTTAACGGATCTTTATTTTTTTTTCATTTTTCAGGAATTGAATAAGCTATACAAATATCCTGCGCCAATTTTGATTTCGTTCTAAATTCAAAATGGCGGATCACATGAAGTGGGCATAAAATGTCAAAACTGTACGAATGCGAGTAAATTTGTAACAAACCGTGCATGTATTTACGAAAAAATATTATGTGTTGCATAGTCGATAATGACGAATCTGCAGTTTAAGTAAAAAAAGTGGTGGATCCAAAATGGCGGGAAACGTAATAAATAGATTTTGTAATATGGATGCTAACAAGTTCATTATATCTTACGTAAGACCCTTTACTAATATTAAGATATTCATCATGAAGAGATTTTTTTAACTGTAGAGTAGAACGGGGTAATGTGGTGCACGGGGTAATGTGGTGCATTGGCAGTACCAATTCAACGAATAGAACAAATTGCTTGCCATCGATATGGTAGGTGCGTGGTGACCGACGATGCTCATGCAAGTCATTGCAGCCGCCTTCGTACATCTGTCATAAAAATTACTGCTTCATTTGCAAAACACTTGTTGGCGGAAGGATAAATGTTTCATTTCGTTGCATCAGGAAAAATATTATTTCCACGTAAAAAAATATCAGGTGAGTATTTTCTTGAGTGAAATTTCCCGCTTAACACGAATCTTGTGTTGTTTTGGCGATTATTTCGCTTTTTACCGAGAAGCCGAATTTGACGTGACAAAAGTGCTTCGGGGCAATGTGGTGCATTCGGTTCGGGGCAATATGGTGCAAACTTGAAAATCATCATTTTTGTTATTGCTTTTGTTATTCAGCAAAATGGTGCGCAATCGACCAAGAACAACCCAAAAACCGAACGAAGATAATATAAATAAAGCAATAGAAGCTGTCCAGGCTGGAAGCAGTGTGCGAGGCGCAGCAAAACAATTCGGAATTGCGCCGCAAACTGTTCGTCATCGGTTGCAAGGACGCAAACCGAAATCAGTAGCACATGTCGGACAACGAGTGAGCAGATAAACGTCTAGCGTGTTTTTGAAGTTTTTTTTCATATTGTTTTCACTTCTCAGGTATTCAATGAGGAACAGGAACAGGAACTTCAAGACTATCTGGTGAAATCCTCGAAAATGTTTTACGGTCTCGCGTTGCCGCAACTTCGTAAGCTTGCGTTTCAATTTGCGCAGAAATTGAAAGCAGCCAGATCTATTAAGAAAATTCCGGCCAGTTGGTTCCCAAAGAAACCAGATGAAGAACCAACTGCCTCCATGGACTGGGTGGAAGGTTTCATGAAAAGGCATCCCAATCTGAGTTTACGTCGACTGGTATCGACATCGCTGGGTCGAGCAGCAGCATTTAATGCGTCCGTCGTAATGAATTTTTATGATTTGTACGAAAATATCCGGCAATTACATAAATATACCGCAGCAAATGTTTGGAACATGGACGAAAGTTCGCTGAGCACAGTTCATAAAACTAAATACGTTGTGGCCCAAAAAGGTCAGCGTTGTGTGGCAGCGGCCAGTTCGGGCGAACGTGGCGCTAGTGTGACTCTCGCGATGGCTATTTCCGCCGCCGGCGAAAAAATTCCACCATTTTTCATCTTTCCGCGGGTGAAGATGCAGGATAAATTTCTCATGCACGGCAGTGCGGGTGCCAAAGGAGTTGCGAATGGATCGGGTTGGCAGACCGCTGACACCTTCGTTAAATTTCTGCACCATTTTAAAAATCACGCCATCAAAGCAGGGACCAAAAGGACTTTGATGATCCTCGACAACCATGAATCGCATATGGCTATTGCGGGATTAGAATTTTGCAAGCAAAATAACATCGACGTGTTGACGCTGCCTCCACACACCAGCCACAAGCTGCAACCACTCGATAGAGGTGTTTTTGGCCCATTGAAAATATATTACGAAAATGCGTGCAAGGCGTGGATGTTCAATCATCCCAATGTTCCGATTGCAATCGGAAACGTTGCCGAACTCGTTGCCGAGCCGATCCTCAAAGGTGCCTCATCCATAAATATCGTCAATGGATTTAAAGCTACAGGTATTTGGCCATTCAACAGGGACATCTTCACAGAAGATGATTTCCTGGCGTCATCTGTAACTGATCGTCCGTACAAAGACAACGCCAGTCCAGCAACACTTAAAACATGAACCGATTCAGCAACCTTAGCGTCCAATTCAGAAACACCTGCACTGCTCTCCGATCCAGAAACACCTGCGCCGCCGTTCGATCGAGTAACTCCTAACACATCATTCTTCGTTCCGACGAGTGCTTCAAACGAAGAATTGATGCAACATGATGTTGGTGCCAATGTTGAAGTGTCGAATGACACATCACTTGAAGGTATTCGGCCGTTACCAAAAGCTGCAGCTCGGACAGCAAACAGTCGTGGTCGCAAACGTCGTAGGTCTGCACTTCTGACTAGCCCAAGGATGATGAAGTCTTTGCGCGAGGAACAAGAGGCAACGGCCCAAAAGAAGGTAGCTGAAGCAGCGAAAAAGCAGTTGGCTGCCAACAGAAAGATTGAAAAAGAGGTGGTGAAACGACAAAAAGCCGCCGAAAAGTCAGCCAAAGTCGCCGAAAATGCAGCCACTAAGACAGCCTCCAAACGAAAACGCGGCCGTCCTAGTGTCGCAAAGAACGTCGACTCCGGAGACGACGAGGACGCAGACGAAGACGAAGTCATTTTGAAGCACCGAACGAAAAGTCGCCACTAAGAAAAAAATTTTTTCAATAATTCTTCTCTACATTGCACCATTTTTTTATTTTTACAGTTCTTTGTATTTCTACCTAACGCGGGTATATAAAAAACGTTACTTTTCATTTCATTTTCATTGATATAAGTTTAATTATACCTACTTTCATTAAATAAAGCTGTTCACAACTATTTCCGACGAATTTTGGTATTTTTACTGCACCCGGAAAATAGTGCACCACATTACCCCGAAAATTTTGGAAGGTCGAAAAAAGGTACCTTCGGTTTTTCGATCGTACCTCAACGCCATTATGTGCAACACAAAAACCTCTTCATAAAAAATGTAGCCAGATACATTATCTTTCCAATGAATACTCAATCTTCTTAATCGGTTAAAAAATACGGCCGTATGAGCACTCTAACGAAACGGGCACCACATTACCCCGTTCTACTCTAGGTACGTAAATATATCTTTTAATTTTTTAGATTTTTAGATTTTTTTAAATTTATTTAAAAGAATCAACAAATTAACAATCACTGAAATAAAAGAGCTAAGAGCCTTGACTAGGTGTCACAATAATAAAATTCACATATATTTAAAACATAAAAATACAAACGTTTCGGCCTTTCTCTAGACCATCTTCAGTGTATAAAATAGAGTATAAAATAAATAGTTTAAAATAGTATAAAATAAATAAAATAGAGTATAAAATATAATTTAGATACAAAGTCAAATGATAAAAAGAAAAAACATAAAGACTCGCTACGCAAATTTAGATATAAAGTCAAAAGATAAAAGGATAAAAAGATAAAAAACGCTCGCAACAAGAGGGTAATCGTTGTCGGAAGAGACAGTGTCGAAATTGAAAAATGAAGAAACCTACAGATTTGGACTTTCCACGTTACATGCGTGGATTCACATGCGGATACATGTGAGCACTGTGGTTGTTGGGCTCGAACGAAATTAATTTACTCGTACATTTAATTTAATATTATAGTAACTGTAATACATCCTCGTCTAATTCTACGGTAGTTTTTTAAGAATTACTTCTAAGACTGGTTATATACGGGTCTGATGTGTAAAGTAATGTATGAAAGACATCTTCATTTGTAGCAAATCTGGAACATTTTCTAGCATGGTGTAATCTGAACTTCTTGTAGTCTTTATTTCTCGATTCCTGTGCATCTTCGGATAACTGTCCAAGTGGTAAAATGGCATTATAACGAATTATATCCTCTCCATGAATTAATCTGTTATGTACGGATGATGGCATATGATACCATTCATATTTAGTTACGTACAACTCTGCTGTTCTATAAGCATATTCTCCAAACTTTTGAGAATTTATTTGTATTCCAGATGACATAGCTTGCAATATAATATGAAATCGTCTTATTAGTTCTTCATCAATTCCTGTAATGTCAGCAGTGTAAGCTTCATTATCAAAAAACCTACGCGCAGTATTGCCGTCATTGCTATTTCCACTAACTTGGCGTGGTTTATCAATTATTAAACCCAGTTCATTTCGAAACCGTTCTTGTATATATCGCTTTTTAGTTTCTTTTTCTTTTTTGTGTAATCAGTGGTTGCACACCATTTTTTGAAGGACAAGTTGTACAATAAATGTAAAACCAATTCCATAAATCGAATCCACGCATGTAACGTGGAAAGTCCAAATCTATAGGTTTCTTCATTTGCAACTTTTTGCATTATGCGATTCAAATCGTTCATTTCTGATGGTTTGGCGTGACATACAGTGCAAGTTGAGGCAGACGGTGTATTTGTTAATACTTGTACCACCTTTCCATCTACCATTGTTAAGAACAATTCATGTTTTATCGTCACTGTTTTCTCTCCAACTATAGCTGAGGTGGGTGCAAGTACACGTATCTGTGCTTCAATTACATTAATAAGATTGTTCGTTTTTTCTGGTGTCTCTCGAAAATTCTATAGAAATAGGTCGACAAAATCGAGCGGAAGAAGGGGTCGAATTTTGCCAAATAACATCATTTGTGTCCTCATTAATTAGTCTTATTGGAACCAAAGATGATATTAACAAATTGGCATTAGAAATGAACTCACTCTCTCCGGAAAGTATTTGTTTATATTCACTTTGTCCGGATGAACCGTCACAACCCCACTTACTGTATAAAACTAAGTTTTGTGGATTCATTGTCTGAAGCGAATTTATCATCAATAATCGATTGGCAGTATGATTAAGAAGGGACTGCAGATTTACACTCGCGCTTGTATCGGTTATTGCAAATTAGAAATTTGCACATGGCTTATTCAGAGAAGAAGATTTATGAGGAAAATTTTAATTTTTTCAATTATTCTTGAAAGTGTGCAAATTAGAAATTTGCACATTGCTTCCTCATAGAGGAACGTTTAGGTGCGAAATCTAATTTTGCAGGATGTTTCTTGAAAGTGTGCAAATTAGAAATTTGCACATTGCTTCCTCATTTTTGAAGCGTGGAAATTGGAAATTTGCAAACTTTCTTCCTCATCATTAAAGTAGGCAAATTAGATATTTGCACATTGCTTCATGTTATGGCATCCTCAAAGATGAAGCATTATGAGAGAAATCTAACTTTACTACGAAGTTTCTTGAAAGAATTCAAATTATTCGTATTTTGCTCATAAAGCTTCCTCTATGAGGAAGCCATAACAATGGAAGCAATGTGCAAATTTGTAATTAGAAAAAAATAAATTAAAGTAAAGTGTGCAAATTAAAAATTGACACATGGCTTCCTGATAGAGGAAGCTTTATGAGCAAAATACGAATAATTTGAATTCTTTCAAGAAAC
>NW_011965533.1:0-7026 GCF_000949405.1 Vollenhovia emeryi
TCNTGTCACGGGGCCCTGGGGCTCCTTCCTCCCGGCTCGCTGCTCCGCTCGCTCCGTTCCCGCTCCGCACGCTTCTCCACCGTGCTCGCCGCGGAATTTTTCCGCTAGCCGGGCCTCTCCGCTCTCTCCTCTGTCCTCGCGTCCATCCGTCCTCACACGCGCGCGTTCACCATACAAAAAAAACAAAATAATCAGCCATACGTCGAATTTACCGAGTAAACGGTCGCCTCTCTGGAGACTGCGGCACGGTTTTCCCTAAGCTCGGCCTGTTGCCTGGAGGGAGGAACCCGGTAGACGCGCTCGCGGGACGGCAACGTCACACCCCTCACCCCCAAGAGAAACCGTGCCGGCGACGATCGCCCCCATCAGTCCCCCCGCCCGACTCCCGAGTCGCGGCTCGGGCGTCGGAGAGCGATCGCAGCCTCCAGAGCTCAGGCCCGCTCACAAAGGACGGACACACACACCCAAGCAACCGCGACGGTTGCACTCGCCGCCATCTCGCAGTACCGCGGGTCCAGCGGCCCCCGATTACAACGCCGCAGTACCGGCCCGGGGCGCTCGCATGCCCCAAGCGCGGGGGAGAGGGTCGTGGAATAAATATTTCGCAGCTTCTCGGACGGAGCCGTTTATTTCATAAACTCTCTCGGTAGAAGGCGCGTTGGGGCGAACTTACAACTCCTCTCGTTCCCCCGTCTGATTCCCGCTCCGCGGCAACCCCCGGAATATTACAGTACGAAACTCCACCCGTACGGAACCACAAGATCGCGATGGCACGCGCGCGAAACGAAGGACTAACCAAAACGGAAACATGGCCTCGCGGTCGAACGTGAGCCACGAAAGAAAAAAAAATCCTAATCTAGACGATAGCCTAAAAAAATAACATCACGATTGACGCGCGCCTAAACTAAGGGCGATTATCCCAGCGGGAACGCAAAAGAACAATTTGAATCGAGCAACACAAAAAACGTAAAACGCAGAAAAATCTTGATCGACGCGAGAACTAGACTAAGGAGTAACGACTATTATCCCATGAGAACGCAAACGAATGATCGGGATCGAACAACAAAAACGAAGAAAGGAACGCAGACAAATTGTGACCAGCGCGCAAACAAAAAAAAAGGCTGATCGGGGCCGAATCGAGACGCGCGGCGAAACGGCGAGAGAAAAAAAACTAAAAGACCCCACAAAAAAAAGGGAGCGCTAAACAAAAAAAAATTGATTAGGCCGGACGTGGCTCCCTGCCGGCTTCCCGCCCTAGGCTGCTCGGCTCTCCTCGCTTACGGCGGTGATCCCGCGGCGCTCCGCCTCAACGACGGGAGCTGGCTCCCCCGCAGGGCCGGGGTGGACCTCCCGCGGCCGCGACCCTCGACGCGTGGGCCCTCGGCCCGCCAGGCCTCCCTGCAGTTCGGGCAGTCCTTGAGGGTGGTGCCCCGACGCCCGCAGCGGAAGCAGAACCGCTGGGTGTTGCGGGGGCGCGGACACTCGCTGTAGTAGTGCCCGCGCGCCTCGCAATTCCCACAGCCCGGGTAGGGGCTGTGGATCCACTGGGGGCTGTGCGCCCTCGCCATGGCGCTGGTCCCGCTCGCCCTCGGCAGGTCGGGCGATGCGGCCCGCTCGGGGCCCGGGCCAGGACGTGCCTCTTCCTCCGGCGCGGCCGTCGGCGCCGCTCGTTCGGCGCCCAGGGCCGGACGTGCCTCTTCTGCCGGCGCGTCCGTCTGTACGGCCCGCTCGGCGCCCTGCACCGGGCGTGCTTCTTCTGCCGGCCCGTCCGTTTGCACGGCCCGCTCGGCCGTCGCGGGGCTGGCCTGCACCCCGACGTCCACGATGGGGCCCGCCGTCTGTGTGGCCCGACTCTGCCGTCCGCCGCTGCTCAGCCGGACTCGCCCGATCTCCTCCCGCAGTCGCCGCCAAAAGTCCGGGCGGCGCGCTGCGGCCTCCTCCAGTAGCTCCGCCGTCTCGCGTAGCGCTTGATCCGCCGACATGTCCGCCATCCGGACTCGCTAACGTGACGAACGATACCTACACGCAGATCAAGCCACATAGGGTTTCAAGTCTTTTACATGTATTTTCCCATGCGCTTTTCCCTCCGAGTCCACCACTTCGTACACCACGGGTGACAGTACCCTCGCAACGGTGAACGGCCCATGATACTTCGCGGCCAGTTTCGCTGCCACCGCATGCGCAGCGGACGACAATACATGCTGTCGCTTCAACACCCGATCACCAATCGCGAAGCGTCGATCCCGTCGACGCAGATTATAATAATGCGCCTGTTTCTGGTGCGCCACATCTAAGTTTTCGATTACCCAGTCTCGCAAAGCCTGAACACGCTCCATGCGCTCTCTCCATTTAGCGGTATCGCCATCGTCTACCTCTAACTCGGGATCGGCTCCCTCCGCGCGCGCGTTGGCCGGGGCGGGTGCCCGTCCGAGATTCAGGAAGGCAGGCGTAGCCTGCAAAGAGGTGTGGAATGCGGTATTATACGCGAATCGAAATTCCGCCAAGTGAACGTCCCACTCCCTGTGGTCGCGCTCGAGAAAGGCCGTAATCATAGTTTTTACTACGCGATTTACTCGCTCGACAGGGTTCGCCTGAGGGTGATACGGCGGTACCGTCACGCGAGTAATGCCAAATTCTTCCGCGAGAGCTTTCAAATCTCGGTTAACAAACTCTGTGCCGTTATCGGTTAATAAGACACGCGGCGTCCCCCAGCGATTTATTACCAAGTCCGCGATAGCCTCTCGAATCTTTTTGCCGTTTGCCTTACGGAGCGGACAACACTCGATCCATTTAGTGAAAAGATCCTGGATGACTAACAAATACACGAAGCCACTGCGTGAAGCGGGAAACGGACCCATAATATCCGCGGCTACAACCGACCACGGCGTGTTTACCGTACGCCGTCCCATCAACCCAGCCGGAACGTTCTGCTCGACTTTCGTCCGTTGACAAACATCGCAACGGCGCACGAAACTCGCGACGTCGCGAAACATACGCGGCCAATAATACCTTGCCGCAACGCGCCGATATGTCTTTTCGACTCCTCCATGTCCGGCTTGAGGCGGATCATGGTTATTTCGAATTACCTCGAGACGCGATTCCTGCGGGAGCACCAATTTCCACGCTTCGAGATCGTCAACGACCTGCGACACGACCGGGTTCGGTTTTCGAAAATAAAGCGAGTCTTCCTCGACCTTCCACCCCGGGTATTTGCGCGGTTCGCTTTCGATACTTCGTACACGCGCATCGTACCATGCGTCTCCCGTGATCGCGACGGCGCACATTTCCTCGGTGGTGTCGTATAATTCCTCGGCTGATTCATACATCCGCGATAGCGCATCGGGAACATGATGTAATGCCCCCTTACGGTGCTCGATCTCGTAATCGTACTCCAGTAACTCGAGGGCCCACCTCGCTAACCGACCTGTCGGATTTTTTAAATTATGCAGCCACCGTAAGCTGCTGTGATCGGTAATCACCTGAAACTTATAGCCCTCGAGGTACGGCCTAAATTTTCGGATCGCCCATACAACCGCGAGACACTCTTGCTCGGTAGTCGAGTACCTCTTTTCCGCTTCCGATAATGCGCGACTCGCGAAAGCGATAACGTGTTCTACGCCCTCCGATTCCTGGGTTAATACGGCGCCCAACCCGACCGAACTCGCGTCCGTTTGAAGCGTGAACGGTAATTCGAACTTCGGGCACGATAACGTGGGCGGTTCCGTAATGCAGGATTTAATGGCTTCGAACGCCGATTTTTGGTCACCCCCCCACTCCCAAGAGTAGTTCTTTCGGAGGAGACGCGTAAGCGGCTCTAATTTCGTGGCACACTGCGGTATAAATCGGCGGTACCAAGACGCCATTCCGATAAAGCGTCTTAGCTGTTTAATATTTCGGGGTGGCGGATATTCGAGAATTGGCGCGGTTTTATCAGGATCGACTCTCAAGCCTTCGTGCTGTACCAAAAATCCAAGGTACTTTACTTGCGATCGGCAAAATTTACTCTTTTCCGGATTTATGGTCAGACCGGCCTCCCTTATTCTGTCGAGCACGCGTTTGAGCCACACGAGGTGCTCATCGAATGAACGGGTGACGATAACAATATCGTCTAAATAAGCGAACGCGTGAGGCTCCATTTCCGGTCCGATTAGGCGATCAAGCAAACGCTGAAACGTCGCGGGCGCGCCCGTGAGTCCGTACGGCATCCTTTTAAAATGAAATAGTCCCTTACCGGGAACCGTGAAAGCTGTTAATTCGCGACTACTCCTTTCCAGCGGTATCTGGAAATATGCCTGACTTAAATCGATGGTCGATATGTACCGGGCGGCCCGTAATTTATCTAAGATCGCGTTCATGTACGGTAGCGGGTACGCGTCCTTTTTTGATACGCTATTCAGCCTGCGAAAGTCGAGGCAAAACCGATAAGTGCCATTCGACTTTTTAATCATAACTATTGGCGTGGACCATTCGCTTTTCGAGGGCTCAATAACATCAGCTTCTAACATTTTATCGACCTCCGCGTAGATCGTTTCCTGTATTTTCGGCGACACCGGGTAATAGCGCTGTTTGATCGGCGCGTGCCCCCCGACGTCGATCTTATGTTCGGTAAGCGACGTCACACCGGGCTTGCCCGAATCACCCTCAATTTCCGACGCGAGAAACTCCGCTAACCGCTGTTCCTCCGTGGCCGACATTTCCACTAGGCCACAGCAAAGCGGTGGATTTTTGCGCGGGCGCCTGGTCCGCGCGCGTTTCGGCATCGCGACGGCATCGGAGAGCGCGGCTTGCGATGGGCACTCCATGGCCCGCAGGGCCGGCTCCGCCTCGGCGGGTGCCCCCACCGGTTCGGCCGGCGCTCCTTCCGCGGCGCTCACGCGGAGCGCTTGGCCGTCGCCTCCCCCGTCGAACGCGTACTCTATAGTCGGGGCGTCTTTAAAACACCATCGTTGTGTCGCGAAATCTACTCCGACCCCGAAAAGCGAGAGAGCATCGATCCCGATTATACACGGTAACGCGAGAGTCGGCAACGCGCACACTCGCAAAGGTTTCGTTCGGTGGCGTATCGTAAACGGGATCTCGAGTTCTCCCCGAATTCGCGTGGTTTGCCCCGTGGCGGTGGTCACACGTCGCCCGTTGGCGCTTTCAAAATTCATACGGAATTCTCTCACGATCTCTATCGCGGCAGGTCCCAAAAACGTACGGCTTGAACCGGAATCTAACAAGGCGGGGATTTCTCGACCCGCAACTTTAACACTAATATACAACAAGGATGACGCGTCACGACAAAAAGCGCTGTACGACAATTCACGGATGCACGAAACAATACGAAGGGGTTTTGAATCGGGGACAGGAGTCGGGTCCCCCTCACTAATCGACTCCTCTACTCTTTTCCCGAGCAGTCGGGACACGACCGCAAGGTAACTTCGGCACGACCGCATCGGTAGCAATGCATTCTCGGCGCGGCCTCACAATCCCGCGAAAGGTGCCCTACGCCGTCACAATTCCAGCACTTGGCTGTTGACACGCGCGAAACGCGTGCTCCCGCGCCCGTGGCTTTCGTCGGCGTGGAC
Organism: Vollenhovia emeryi; assembly: GCF_000949405.1. NCBI lineage: Eukaryota > Metazoa > Arthropoda > Insecta > Hymenoptera > Formicidae > Vollenhovia > Vollenhovia emeryi. Next base: position 5,571 of record NW_011965533.1, read on the forward strand.
GTGGACGCGGCCGCGACCGCGTCGGTCGAATCTTCCGCGGTTCGCCCCCGGCGTTTCCTCTCCTTGCGCGAGCCCGCTCCCGAATCTGCGGAGCTCGCGGACGAGGTATTTAGCGCGGCTACCGCCTCCGCTCGCGGCGCGTGTCGGTTCTGACCGCGCGGCGCCCGGTAGGCCAAATCTGGGAACAGCGATTTTTCCGGCGTCGGCGGGGCGCGATAACGGAGGGCCATCTGATGGCTCCCCTCCACGCGTGCCGCTACGTATTCTAACGCCTCGAGGTCTTCCACCTCGTCCCGACGCACGGCAATTTGGAGACGCGGCAACATATTTCGGAACGCGTAGCTGACCTATTCCGCCTCACTCCAGGGCGGCGACAGTCGGTCGAACATAGCCCGTAAACACGTCAGGTAATCCGCTACGGATTCCTGCTCCCCCTGCGTACGTCGCATGATCTCGTCGCGAAGCGCGAACTGAAAATCGGGGTCTCCGAAGCGGGTACGCCACGCGTCGGTAAACGCGTGCCACGTCGTCAGTCGGTCGCGCCTTCCCCGAAACCAGTGCAACGCGATTCCGGTCAAAAAGAACGGCAAACAGCGGAGGATATCCTCGTCGGACACCGGCACCAAATCGCGACCTTCCTCTATTCGTAACAAGAAGGTTTCGGCGTCCTCCCCGCGCGCTCCCGAGAACTTCAGATTCCATTTGCGCATCACGTTGTACGCGGTCATCGCGGAATTCCCCGTGTGATCGCGGGACGCGGTAAAGCCGGGCGAGCGCGCTACGCCGGGCGAGCGCTGCGCTCCGGGCGAGCGCGTCACTCCGGGCGGGGGCGGCGTGTCCCCCATTCGCGAGGACGTCCGCGGGCATGGAAGTCCCGACGGACTATCCGGGCGGAGATCGGCCGCCGGCGGCGGCAGCCGGTTATCCCCGTCCGCCATGACTCCGCTCGCGAGGGCCGCCTGGAATTCGCGGCGGTTCTCTTGCTCGTCCCGCCGCAAGCGGGCCGTCAAGGCGGAGTAGCTCCCGTCGAGCGAGAGCCGTCGTCGGCCTAATTCCTCGCGGAGCTGGTCGCTATCCAGCGCGAAGATCCACTCGTCCGCGGGATCAACTCGACTCATTTGGTCCGTTCCGACCCTCCGCGAAATAATCAAACACGCGCGACCAGACTCTAACGGCGGAAACTTTACGGCAGCTCAGCCGTATTCGCGCACAACACAAGTACCGAACGAAAAGAAAAAAGACAAACACCGAGACGTAAACACGAAGACGTTAACGCGGACTAACAAACGAAACGCACCCTCAATACGCGCGAGAAATATCATACGGCTCGCAAGGACAAATCTCGAATATTCACGAACGCTTCACAAATTTCCACCGAATACTCCAATTGCCGTGCCTCCGGCACTCCCTATTAATTCAACGTGGCCCCACGTTGGGCACCAAATTTTGCGACGAT
>NW_011965534.1:0-7027 GCF_000949405.1 Vollenhovia emeryi
AAAAGCTACGCCTACGCGTAATGCCTGGCGGCTAAGTCAACGATCGTGTGGGGCTCGGTAAAGATATTACAGCCCGGCTGAAGTGCCCACAATTACTTCCTTGCCGATAGCTGATAGCGAAGGCGGGAATGATACACTCACTGTACTGGAGATATATATATGAACTTTATTCGGAATCTTTGGTACGAGTCAAGGTGATCAATCTTGACCGTGACACAGGCGAGTTACGACTAACTTATTCTGTCCCGCTCGGACAGCGCCACCAACGACCATAGACTGTGTCGTGGTGTAGATAGGCAACTGCGAGTCGCCACACACTCCCCCCCCCCGAGTGCTAACGCTGGAGAGAAAGAAATACAATTTTTGGTATGACACAGGGTGTCTATCACAAATAATTGGCGCCGCCAAATATTACAAAAAATATTACAGGAACTTATGATACCGCTGCTTAGTACTAGAGTGAGCGCAGGATGTATCACAGAATTATACATAGGTACTAATGCTAAGAACGAAAATGTAGACGCAAGATGTACAATGTAAGATGGATTAAACAATATTAAGGTACCGCTGCTTAGAACAATTATGTAGACGCAGGCTGTACATTGCAAGCTCCGAGATAAAATATAATATGTGTTATACCGCTGCTTAAAGACTAACGCATACGCGGATATAAAATTAATTGCACATGGAATAATACAGTATCGCTGCTTAGAGACTAACGCATACGCAGGATGTAGGTATAAACCGAAGCAAAAGAAATAATAACACGCGACCGCGACCAGAATGAAAATTGCACTTAACACTAATGGCTAACGGAACATAAGAATTTTACGCGCGATACATAATCACCTGTACTTTCCCGTGTCGAGATTTTACTAGCGAGGGAATAAACGTACGGTGTTTTTGTCTAGCCTAATTTGTACCTTCTTTTTCGGGCCCGAATACGTTTTCAAGGTACCCGGTTGAACGCTTGACGAAGCAGGAGGCGTGTCTGTAGCGTCGGACGTAGGCGGATTGCCAGGGGCTAGAGCGTCGTCCGGTACAAAATGAGCAGGCTTAAGACGTTCGACCGAAACGGCTGTAGGTTTACCGTTTATCTCGATCGAGTAGACTTTGTCCGACGTCCTTTCAATTACCCTGAAGGGGCCTGAATACGGTCGCTCTAAAGGCTTTTTGACCGCGTCCTTGCGGAGGAAGACGTGCGAACAGACAGACAATTCCTTGAATCGGAAAACGCGCTTTTTATAGTGGTGTGCCACCGATACTGGCTTCACCTGACGCATGTGCTGTCGAAAGTCATCTATAAAAATTTGGGGATCCGGTGTAAAATCCTCCTGGAGGAAAAATTCTCCCGGGATCCGTAGAACCGTGCCGTAAAGGAATTCGGCCGGGGAGGCTTTAGTGTCCATACGCACATGGGTGCGCAACCCAAGCAAAACTGTCGGGAGGACCTCCACCCAATTCGGCGTATTATGGCACATGATTGCTGCCTTAAAGGTGCGGTGCCAACGCTCGATCATGCCATTAGCGGCGGGGTGGTAAGCTGTCGTACGAATGCGTCTGCATCCGATAAGTTTGAGGAGAGCTGCAAAGAGCTGTGCCTCGAATTGTTGACCTTGATCGGTCGTTAAAATACTAGGTGCACCGAAACGGGCGACCCAATTATCAAAGAAGGCCCTGGCTATTGTCCTGGCCGTGATATCTATTAATGGAATCGCCTCTGGCCAGCGGGAAAACCTGTCTATAATCGTAAGGCAATAAGTGAAGCCGTTACTGGGTTGCAAGGGACCAACTATGTCCATGTGGACGTGGTCGAAACGCCCGTCGGGAGCGGCAAATTGTGCAGGCTCGAGTTTGACGTGACGTGAGGTTTTGCACTGCTGGCAGTCAGTGCAGTTACCCGCCCAAGTCGCGACATCGCGATGTAGGTTCGGCCAGATATACCGCTGTCGGATGACACGGTCTGTTACTTTAGCGTTCGGGTGCGCGGGGTTATGAAACAAGTCGAAGACCTGTCTTCTAAGAGATGCTGGAATGTAGGGCCTGATTGATTCCCCTGACAATTCGCAGTATAGCTCTGAATTGGAAGAACCCCAAATGAACTTTTTTAATTTAGGCGAGGATGAGCTTGAGACTAGCAAATGCTTTAATTCTTCATCCTCTTTTTGCCTAGCGGCGAGGTCTACTAATTCAAATTCGACCGGGAGGCGAAGAGCCTCGACACGAGATAGATTATCAGCCACCACGTTCTCGGAACCTGCGAGATATTCAAACGCGGTGGTGAACTGCGCTATGTACGAGAGCTGACGTAGTTGCCTAGGAGAGGCTTTATCCGACCGTTGCTGAAAAGCGTAAACCAAGGGTTTATGGTCTGTCATGACCTTAAAGTTACGACCTTCAAGGAAGTGTCTAAAAAACTTGATCGATTCATAAATCGCGGTCAATTCGCGGTCGTATGCGCTATAATTCCTCTGCGCCGGAGTAAACTTTCTAGAGAAAAAAGCTAATGGTCTCCAACCGTCAGAGGTATACTGCTTAAGGGCCCCACCCATGGAGAAATCCGAAGCATCCGACACGACACGAGTGTCGGCCGAATTGGACGGATGTGCTAATAACGCGGCATTAGCAAGGTCGGCTTTGGCCTTGTCAAACGCGGTTTCGGCCTCGAGAGTCCAGTTTATTTCGCGTTTATCATTTTTACGCGAGTCGGTTAAATATGTGTGTAGGGGGGCTTGTACGCGAGCGGCGTGTCGAAGGCTGCGCCTATAGAAATTTAACGCGCCCAAAAAGCGACGTAGTTCCGCTACGGTCTTTGGCTTCGGGAGGTCCCGTATGGCAGCCACTTTTTCCGGGGAGGGTTTCAGACCGAATTTATTTACGCGATGCCCGAGGAAGGTTAATTCTTCTACCCCGAAGACACACTTGGAAGGGTTGATAACTAACCCGTATTCCTTTAATTTTTGAAACACCATGCTTAGATGCTTCCTATGCTCCTCCATAGAAGAGGATGCAATAAGAATGTCATCAATATAAGCGAATGCAAAATCGAGATCCCGTAGGGCATGATGGATGTACCGCTGAAAAGTCTGAGCGGCATTCCGCAGACCGAATGTCATGGAGACGAACTCGAAAAGACCGAACGGCGTTATAACGGCCGTCTTCGGTATATCTGCCTTGGCCATGGGAATTTGGTGGTACGCCTTGGAAAGATCAAGGGACGAGAAAACCGATTTACCTAGTAGATTAGAGGTAAAATCGTGAAGGTACGGTATCGGATACTTATCCGGAATTGTGACGGCGTTCAACCGACGATAGTCGCCGCAAAGCCGCCAGTCACCGTTACCCTTGCGGACGAGGTGGATTGGACTAGCCCAAGGACTGCTGGACGGCCTACAAATGCCTAACTCAGTCAGCCTTTTAATCTCAGCCTTCGCTGCCTTTAACTTATCGGGGGGTAACCGGCGTGGTCGTTCGGCGACGGGAGAACCACTAGTCGCGATATGGTGTTCGACAGCACATGCGGCAGGCGGAAGCGCCTGACCGCTCCCGGAAACCTCAGGGAATCCCGAAAGTATGTCCGCAAATTTATTATCGTGACTGACCAAGGATATTTTAATTTCTGGTACAGCCAGTAACTGTCCGGTCGACGACAACGAGGTAACGCTGTCGACCAGACGACGCTTGTGCAGGTTGACAATAAGCTTATAATGCGTCAACACGTCTGCACCGAGGATCGCAAAGGGCACGTTCGCTACGCGAAAATTCCACACGATAGGACGCCGCAAGCCTAGATCTAAAGTAAGAAGACGCTCGCCGAACGTATCAATTACAGTATTATTAGCTGCGAAAAGTTTTAATTCAGAAGGCGTATTTTTATCGCGCAGGGACGCTGGGAGTATAGATATCTCCGCGCCCGTATCAACCAAAAACCGTTGACCGGTAGTCCGATCAAAAACATGAAGACGGCTTTGTTTCTGCCCCGAATCCCCGACCGTCTCTTCGCGGGGAGAGCGGTTTAGTTTTCCGCCGCGTCATCTTTCCACGAGCAAGGCTTGCGGCAGGACGTGGCTTTCTTCCCGTATTTACGGTGAATGTAGCAGTAGCCTGTCTTATCATCAGACTTATCTGCTTCATCACCACGCTTAGTTTTATTACGCGTACGGGATGTGGAACGGTCACGGCGCAATTTCGCGACCGAAGTGCTCAAAGACTGGATCTGCTTCGAGAGCTTATTGATCCGTTCGTCAGTGCTCAAAGGAGCTTTAACACGAGTGCCCTTAGATTCTTTAGGCGCGACTACGGCGACTGCGGTACTGGGAGTATTGATATCCGCGAGTTTGTCCGCAATTCCCGCGAGTTTTTGCAGGTCAGGTTCGTTCATTGCGACCAGAATGGTCTTGTGAGCTTCGAGCAATAACTCAATAAAAAGTGACTTTAGCACGGCAGGGCTACATTGCCCACCGTTGAGCTGGTTCATTTGACTCAGCAAATGTGAGGGTCTCCGGTCCCCCAGAACCTGACCTTTTAGTAACTGCCGTAAACGGGCCTCCGGTGAGACCGCGAATGTCGCGAGAACCCGGTCTTTGAGCGCTTTGTATAGGTTAGCAGGAGGCGGGTCCTCCTGAATCAAATCTCGGATATGCGATATGACCTCTGGATCGAGGCTTGCGATGAGGTAGTCGACTTTGGTACTATCGACGGTTATATTCGCGTTTCTGAAAGACGCTTCGACACGTAAAAACCAATCTTCCGGGGCCTGCCGCCAGAAGGGCGGGATCTTAGGCACCCGATACGATTCCACGCGCACGTCGTCGTCCGGCATGTTCAAATTATGGGACGCGTACCGCGAACCGAGAAGAAATGAACAAAAGGAAAAGAAACTGAGGAGAAATACCAGAATGAGGCACAGCATGTGCCTCGACGCTCTCGAAGCCCTTGTAGAGGCGTTGTCCCTCGAAGAAGGTGATGCCCGGACCCGAGATGCTGGCGATAGGAGGTTAGAGGCGCTGGCCCGCTTTCCGTCGGACGGCGGTCTCGCTGGCTGCGCTGCCTAGAAGTACCTCGGTGCCGCTGCGTCTGCGTGTGTGTACGCAAGGCTGAGTGCGTAACACATCCCGTAAATCTGGTCCCCTTGCGGTATAGTCCCGCTGCGCTACGGTATGGTCCCGTGTGCTGCACGGTGTGCTGTACGCCACGGTGTGGCAGAGAGCCACCTTAAGTCCGGTATAGTCCCGTTGGCCCGTCACGTCCCGTTCATTGATTTTGGGAACGAAAGGAGGACCGAGGAAGAATTAGCCGGTATGGACCCGTTGGCCCCGTCAGCGACCGCCAAGATGTCCGCTGGTATGGCTGCGCAAGATGCGCGTCCGCAGTGATGGCTGCGTAAGCGCGAAAAACTGCGCTGGCACGGCAATGCCCGCCGGAATGGCTGCGCAGGATGCGCGTCCGCCGGGATTACTACGCCGGCACGAAGAAGTCCGCCGGGATGACTGCGCGGGATGCGCGTCCGCCGGGATGACTACGCCGGCTCAAATCGTGCACTGACCTGGGTGCGCCCTTAACCAGGTTCGGCCGCGTCGTCGGAGATACCACAGGGCGGAATCCCGCCGACTTGAGTCCGTGGATGGAGAACGACCGATGTACGTCACCCAAAATGGCCTCCCTCGGGCGGTGATAGGCTCGCCCGAAGTTTCGGGAAGGCCCGATAATGGACTTGCCCGGGCGTCGATGTTGCCACAAATCTTGGGCAGTCCAAGGATCCTCACGCTGGTAGGGCGTGGGTGAAGTCCTCTTCGTGCTACAGGTCAATCCCCCAAACAGAGGGATGGCCTGAGCCTCGCCGTTGATCCCTGTTCCGCCGATGCGAGCGTGAAAGGCGCGGATGCGCAATCACGTCGGGGTCACCAATTGTGGGGCTCGGTAAAGATATTACAGCCCGGCTGAAGTGCCCACAATTACTTCCTTGCCGATAGCTGATAGCGAAGGCGGGAATGATACACTCACTGTACTGGAGATATATATATGAACTTTATTCGGAATCTTTGGTACGAGTCAAGGTGATCAATCTTGACCGTGACACAGGCGAGTTACGACTAACTTATTCTGTCCCGCTCGGACAGCGCCACCAACGACCATAGACTGTGTCGTGGTGTAGATAGGCAACTGCGAGTCGCCACAATCGCACATGCGACGCTCCATCTTTGAAGCATTCCGATTGAAAAAATGTTCGTGATCGGAATGCTCCAAAGACAGAGCGTCGCATGTGCGATCGTTGACTTGGCTGCCAGGCGTTACGTGGTAGCAGGGACATAGTTAGCGCGTAGCTCTTCATTTTCACATGAACTATGAGCTTAATTCTGAGCTCTGAAATAAATATTAATGTTAGCATGGGGTTTTTTTATAAAATTGGAGATACTGAGTATATTACAACTAACGTTATATCAATGTTATAATTTCGTACGCAACAATGAAAATATAATGATATGAGTTGCATATGACATTTACATAGTTGAATTAAAAATTATAACATTGACATAATATTAGTTGTGGTTGGAGATTTTGTTGTTTTTATCGTTTTTATTAAGATATAGACGTTTTTTTACTAATAGTAACGCAACGCATACGCTGCATTTACATATATGATACTAGCTAGCATTCGCTACAAAAAATAGTCATATTATGCTGCTCGTTAAATTTAACGCATTTACATATATGATACTAGCATTCGCTGCATTTACATATATGATACTAGCATTCGCTACAAAAAATAGTCATATTATGCTGCTCGTTAAATTTAACGCAAAAACTTTATTACAAACTAAAAAAATTCTTTCTGTAAGAATAATTCTTATAATTTTCTTCTTATAAAAATAAACAAAATTTACATTAGACATATAGTCTGAAGAAGATCCGATTATGGCTTAACCGCATTACACGCGGAAAGTTTACTTTCGGTAATTCCGCCGAACTGAGAGAGAGAGAGAGAGAGAGAGAGAGAGAGAGAGAGAGAGAGAGAGAGAGAGAGAGA
>NW_011965535.1:0-7029 GCF_000949405.1 Vollenhovia emeryi
CGGAACCGCACCCTCCTAGACATGGCGAGATGTCTGCTCGTCCAATCAGGGTTACCTTCCAAGTTTTGGGCCGAGGCGATTAACACGGCCAATTACATTCGGAACCGATGTCCGTCGAAAAGTCTTAATGGTCTCACGCCGTATCAACTGTGGACCGGAAACGTTCCTGATGTTGGACATTTCAGGGAGTTCGGATGTCGTGTATATTGCCTGAACTGAGAACCGGGTCGAGGAAAGTTGGATCGACGCTCTAAGGAAGGTATTTTCCTAGGCTATTCCACTGAGTCCAAAGGTTTTAGGGTATGGCTGCCCGAAGAAAATAAAGTCGTTATTTCGCGCGACGTCAAGTTTATTGAGGACATAAAGTTACGTTCCGAGGAACCCATCTCGTCATCAAACGGCGAACCGGAGGAGAAAGAACTAACCGAGAAAACGGATGAAAAATCCAAATTTGTCGACATCGAATTACCTTCTGTTGAGGAACAAGCAAATGAAGAGATTGACGAAGAGGACACTGTTCCAGAGCCACCACAGGTCTCATCCAGGGGGCGAGGAAGACCGAGGATCCTGAGGACCGGAGAGAGAGGAAGGCCCCGAAAGGTCTATGCATCCGCCTATAGTCGCTCTTATATCCGAGGTACCGATGAAACAGGCATTATCGAGTCCAGAGGCTGAGGAATGGCACGATGCCATGGTATTGGAAGTCAAATCGATTTTACGTAATAATACATGGGAACTCATCAACCGACCAAAAGATTCTACCACCATTGGGAGTCGAATTGTCTTGCGGAATAAGTTCAACCCGGACGGAACTATTCACAGACGCAAGGCTCGACTGGTTGCTCAGGGATTCAGTCAGCAACCCGGTCTACATTTCAAAGAGACCTTCGCGCCCGTAGCACGTCAAGGATCAATACGCCTGCTCGCGTCGTTAGCTGCTCATCTTGGAATGAAAATGCACCATTTCGATATAACGACCGCTTACCTGAACGGAGATATCGACGAACGGATTTTGATGGAACCACCAAAGCAATTGGCTGGAATATTGAGGACGATCTCAGAAAACAAGGACAATCAAGATCTGGCCATCGAAGCTGATAAGATGATGCAGGATTTATCAAGCGGGGACAAGGTGTGTCTACTAAAGAAATCTCTATACGGTCTTCGCCAAGCCGGGAGAAGTTGGTACAAGAAACTACGTCGTGCACTAGAGGATATCGGCGCTATCTCTTCAGACGCTGACCCCTGTCTGTATTATATCGGAAAAGGGGAGGATTTATGTATAATTGTTACCTATGTTGACGACATTTTGTTCGCAGCTCGCAACCCCGCAGCTATCACTAGATTCCGCGAAGAGATGTCCAATCGATTCGATATCAAGGATCTTGGTGAAGTAGGCTACTGTCTAAATGTGGAATTCAACGTTGGGCAAAACAAGGTAACCATGCATCGAGGTTACATCGATGATATACTCAGGCGTTTTGGGATGAGCGACTGTAATCCCGTCAGTACTCCAATGGATACTTCTGTGAAGCTGACCAAGGAGGACGAGGACTCAAGGGAAGAGGAGTCAAATTTCCCTTATCGAGAACTTGTAGGTGCCTTAACTTACCTAGCCGTAGGCGCGCCCCGACATTAGTTTTGCAGTCAGCTATTTGGGACAATTTAATAATTGCTATGGCAAGGAACACTGGACTGCAGCAAAACGGGTCCTTCGTTATCTAAAGGGATCTAGAGATCTAGGTCTGATCTATAAGCGAGATTCTAAGCCTATCGAAGGTTTTGTTGATGCCGATTGGGGCAACTGTCCAGAGGATCGGCGTTCTTATACAGGCTTCCTGTTCAAATTGTCTGGTAGCCCTATATCTTGGGACTCTAGGAAGCAACCAACGGTCGCCTTATCATCCACCGAGGCGGAATACATGGGGCTGACCGAATGTGCCAAGGAGGCTATCTACCTACATAAATTTCTGGAGCAGCTGGGATTTCCTGACCTGGCCGACATCACCATCTACAACGATAATCTAGGAGCGTTGAAATTGGCTCAAAACCCTGTATATCATTCTCGGAGCAAGCATATTGATATGCGACATCACTTTATCCGGGAAGTTCTGAGCCACAATTTTTTGAAGATTGCTCATGTCTCTACAAATGACATGCCCGCGGATATGCTCACTAAAGGATTGTCCAGACCAAAGCATTCGAAGTGTGCAGAGATGTCTGGACTCGGACGCATCCCCAGTAAACTTCATCGACCGTAGATCGAGGGGGCGTGTTAGCGCATGGTAATATTCATATCAATCCACGATCGCTCTGCGTTAACATGGGGCGCTGACATCTGTTGTACATTGAGAGTACTCGTACTACTAACGCTCGCGCCATTACTCTGTACGTAGTCGAGCCCGCGCTTTATTATCCCGCCTGCGCTTTATTCGACTGTATTAATAAACGTGTTTAAGTGCAGACTGCCGTGTTCTTATACTGACCCCGGCTATCCTTACGATAATTTTAACAGTGTCAAACCTAACCCTAACTGCCAATCTGAAGTGTACCGTTAGCTTATACGAAGAGCAATGATACGTTTATTAAAAGTAATTTTTAAAGAGATTATATACAAAAATGAGTTTTCGTATTATATCCGGGTGCAAAAATCGGAAATGTGAGAAAAACTTTGATCAAGAGGAAAAAGAAAACGTAATGAAACGTCCGTTTTTATTTCACTCGTAAGTATATGAGCTATTGCGTTTTTTTATATACTTTACATTTTAATACTTTAAATATAATTTAGCATATATTGAAGCTTAACGATCTTATTTCTTGATTTATATTTGTTTATATATAGTATATGAATATGATCTAATTATATTACTATTATTATTACAGATAGTGAGCAAGGGAATATACAAGAGATCTCTGTCATGTTATTAAAAATACACAACATTAATTCTGAAAAAATTCACCGTTCAACTAGTATTTCTATAGAGAGAATATAATTTACCAAGTACAAAGTAAAAGTGAAATTAATGTAAATAATTTAAATAATGTAAATAATGTAAATTATTGTAAATATAATGCACATGTGATAAAAGGGATAAAAATTATATTGTTTTTTGTATAAACATATTTTATTGACCTTTAAATAATATAAGCTTATTATACTTGTGTCTTTCACTCAATTGTTTTGTCTTTATATGATGTGACAGTCTTACTTTGGAATATAACATAATAACACCACGTAACAAATTATTTCTATGGTTGGTAAAAAAAGTTTGATCATTGATGTGTTCCTTTAATTTTGCAAACATATTACTATCATGTATGAACTCTTGCATTACTGTATATGTGAAATTATGTATATTAAAGTGTTCGAAAGTTTTATTTGTATACGTGAAATTATTTATAGCTTTTTCTGTTATTTTACAAATATATATAAGATCTCGTGATGGATATAATAATGGACCTTTATTTTTTATATTTATTAAGTTGACATGTGTATCTGTAGATTTTCCTATTAAAGTGTCGAGACATACAGCACAATGTAATGTTTTCGTAAGTTTTTTTAATACATGTATATATCCTGCTATATAATTAATAACTTCCATTTTGTATTCTGTAATAGAACATGAATATTGTGTTTGTAATAAATAATCATGGTCGCTATTCTGTTCAATATGAAAAATATCACGCCACTGTGTTTGTGAAACTGTATCTGTAGTTGCATTTATGATATTAATTGGCTGTGCAGATAACACGTTCAGTATTGTAATGTCTTCCAATGGTATACAATTGCCACTATTTTTATCTTGTAATTCCGTGTGTACAATTAATTTTTAATACGCAGATTTGAAGTGTTGAACAGTGGGATTATTATTATATCCATGATGAGATCTCAAATTACTAAAAATTAATTCAAGATGATCCTGACTCAATTTATACGTAGGAAAGTACTTAATAAAATCGTTATCAATGCATACAAATTTGTACATGTGTAACAAACTTTTAATATTTATTAAAAATCCGAGGAATGCAGTTTTTACTTTGGACTTAAGTACATTTCTACGATCTTTTACAATTGACAATGATTTGATATAATCTGTACATTCTTGAAGTTTTTGATCAATTTGAACATAATTATTGCTATGTAGAGGCTTTTTGAAACCATGTTGTTTTAAATTTTTGGAGTTAAATATATCGAAGAGATCATTGAATAGAGTTATGAATTTTATAGTTGGAGAACAATCTTTAAACTCCGATAATTGTAATTTATCTTTACATATTGACATAGCATTAGCCACGGAATAACTTAATAACTGTGTTGCTAGTTTTACTTTCATTTTGTTATTGTGATATTGTACATGTTTAGTCGTGAATTTATTTGCTAAATGAAGGCCTTCTGCATTTTGCAATTCGTGCAATGCTTCAACATGTTTCCATTTAATTATGTTTCCAGCTTTGTCATACAGTTCTTTTACGGTACCTAGTACATTTCGTACTAATTTCACCATATGGCACGGATCCAGAAATGCATACACATAGCTGTCATTAGCTGGATGTTTAAACCACGGCTGAAACATCAATTGCTGTGTGTCAAAATTACATCCAAGTCTTTGTAGCATGCTTATATTCGATAATAAACCATCACATGTTAATGAAATAATTAACAATCCTGCTTCCTCAACAGCTGTTAAACATTGTGTTATTAAATTGCCTTTTTGCTCGGTACTTAGGCCATTAACTAAATAATACGCAATAGGTAACTTCCAATATGCATTAATGCACACGACGCAAAATACTAACGCTTCTTTAGCAAGTTTAGTTTTATCACATTCGATATCATTGCCGTAATCTACATAACCTATGAATTTACCCTGACAATAATGAAGATGTTGCCGTATAGCCATTTCTTCAAATATTAGCGTACCTATTAATTTTAATATACGAAATGGAATCAGCAAATTTACGTATAGCCGCTAACGCATCAGAATTTATGCCCGGTTCTCCACTAAACGAACGGTACCATTTTGATATGGTTTTAGAATGTGGCAAACAATTATAAAATTTAGAACGAACATAGTTATATGCTCGTGGAGAATAATAATGTAAAGTTAAAGCAAACTTGCGTATGTTAGGTTCATACATTTTTGGTACACGTAATTTTTTTCGTTTTCGTATTTCTCGTTTAATAAGTTCTTTCGTACCTGCATCAAAATCCTGCAGTACATCGAGTTCTTCTTCTGTAAGAAGATTTTTCTTTGACAATTCCTTGAACATGTGCCGTATTGACTTAAGCTTGTTTTGTGCGGTTCGTTGCTTATAAGTGCTGATAGCCAGTTTCCTTTTCAAAGTTGCCATTTCCTGTTTGTGTGCTTTTCGTAGTCGCTTCTTTGATGGTGAATTAAAAATTCTATCTGGAGAAATACTTGTAGAACGGTGAATTCTATCAGAATGAATGTTGGGTGTTTTTGATACAGAGATTTCTTCTATATTCCCTTGCTCATTATCTGTAATAATAATAGTAATATAATTAGGTCATATTCATATGCATAAATAAATATAAATCAAGGAATAAGAACGTTAAGCTTTAATATATGCTAAATTATATAAAAAGTATATAAATTTATTATTACGTATCATAATACTAACCAGTTTCATCATTATACTCATGAAGTGTTTTGCCAGTTTCTATCAGGTTGCTGAAATATTCTTCAGATAGCTGAAATATACAAAAATTAAATATTTCATTATTATATTGTAGAATATAAAACATTATTATTATTATTATCTCTCGTTATGTATTTACGAATGGAACAGCATTTCTTTTTAATATTCGACGACAGATATTTTGCTCGTAGTGCTTTTCTTTAAAATGGGCAGAAGACACGGCACCCCATTTTGGAGGATCATACGATGATAAGTGTATTGCTTGCAACCAAGTTTGCCGCTTCTTAATGTCTTTTGGTAATCTAAATGAATAATTCAATTATTAAAAACATACGAAATTATATAACCTAAACGCAATAGCTCATATACCTACGAGTGAAATGAAAACGGACGTTTCATTATGTTTTCTTTTTCTTCTTGTTCGAAGTGTTTTTCGATCTTCCGATTTTTGCAACCGGATACAATACAAAAACTCATTTTTGTAGATATATAATCACTTTAAAATTCACTTTTAATAAAAGTATCACTGCTCTCCGTATCGGTACACTTCGGATTCGCAGTTATGGTTAGGTTTGACACGATACAACGTATCAAACCCGAATGTTTCCGAGACTAACCGAAGTTTATCGAACCTATCCGTTATTTCCCCTTACCGCGTTTATCACACCCCCCTGGCCCATAACAGCACTTTATGCTCTGTCTATCTTTTCTTAAGTTTATGAGGGGATCATGGAGAATGTATAAGGAGACCGAACTAGATCTGGATCACGTCACCGAAAGTGGGCCGACATTTTTGCCATCCAGTGAATCAAAATTTTGCCACTTGTAGCGCTGGCGTCTCCTTACGCGATTAAGAATTCGCTCATGAGTTACCGATCTTGATCTCGTAGATACAGCGTATAACTGTTGTTATCTGGTGCTCAATTTCTGAAACTTACGAAAATTACAAAAGTGAGTGAATATTTATAATTTCAATCTGTGAATTCGCTCACTTTTGTAATCTCCACAAGTTTCAGAGATACACAATCCATCTCCTCATCTTATTTACAGATCGGATGTATATTATATAACCACGAAAGCTTCAGGCATATGACAACCATGTGTCACGTACGAATGCGAATGGAGTTATAAATTACGGGCAGTTCGGTCTCCTTATACATTCTCCATGGAACACGTGTTCCTTACGGCTTACGTTTTTCTCTGCCTTACCTTATGTCTACGGCTACGTCAGTCTTAAGCGCTTACGGATAGTTGTCTGCTATCAGCCATAGTCTATCGTGACGTTATCTCTCTCTCTCTCTCTCTCTCTCTCTCTCTCTCTCTCTCTCTCTCTCTCTCTCTCTCTCTCCCCTCTCCCTCCCTCTCTCT
>NW_011965536.1:0-7031 GCF_000949405.1 Vollenhovia emeryi
AACCTACTGGCGAATGTAAGCGCGCGGTGAGATGCGTCGGCCTAGCGGCCCCGCTCGAGGCGGTGTGCGGCGAGGAATAGAATAGCGGTGCGGGGCGAGGAGTAGGGAGGCGAGGCGCGCCGCTGCCCGTCCGCCGCTTACGCGACCGCTCGCACGTCTCCCCGCGCGGGGCCGCTAGGCCGACGCATCTTACCACGCGCTTACATTCGCCAGTAGGTTGGGCTAATACGGCGATTTTTAAAATTTCGTATCTCGATAACTATTCGTCCAAGCGCAAAATAGTACAATACTTTTCTGTTTGTCTTAGTCCCCTCTACCTTCCCATGACCGGAAGTCAATATATTGCGTAGCACCCTGTATATTATGTTGTTATTAATATTGTTTTATTAATACATATTACATATGCGAATAGAATAAAAATCTGTATTTCTTTAATTTACTAATTGCACCTTTATTTTAATCGTAGCTTGATCTTGAATCCAATTTATAATCTTATATTATATTTATTTTGATTTTGTTTATAACTTTCCATATAAATTAATTTTATTTTCTTCTCTGCCAAATTTTCTAACACGTATAACAGCTACATTCAGCGCAATACGATCGAATGATTTAAGCGCAAGATGACGTAGAAAATCTATGTTTTTATTATTGATTCTGTTTGGGATTCCCACGGTCGCGACTCCCGATGCGGACGTGATCCCGATCGGGAATCGGATGGCGACATCCCCAGGCGCTGCGCGCTAATTGCGGTCTCGCGAAGAGTTCAGGAATCACTCGCGCCGCGCGGTCTAGCATCCGGTACACAGTATAACCAGTATGGGCACTCTCTGTCGGCACCTTTGATCTGGGCGTTCTCAATTTTCCGCCATGTTTTTATTCGCGCCAACAGTGTATCAACGGCTAAAAGTGCCTGGGCCCTTTTCAGGATCGTAACCAGGAAAGGCGCATACGAACTGGCGTACATTATTTATTGTAAATGGAAATGGCCTATGAAAAAAAATGTTATAATAAAAGTAATTAATGTAATTACTTGCTCCAACGTATAAAAGTATTTACGCGTTATTCGTCAACACTGCGAATTTTTCAATGTCATACCGACTTTGCACTAACACACGTATACAAAAATCCTGTGATTGGTCATAATAAAAACATGTCGGATGCGCAATACGGATCGGCGCGAACGTGAAACAAAAGAGCGAGAATCCATACTGGTTATACTGTGTCCGGTAGGTGCATGGCGCAAGATAATTCGTCGCGGGACCTATTCCCCGAACCGATCGGTGCGTTCGACAAATTTTCGCCGGCCACGAGCTTCCGGAGAAGAAGCTGACGGACAGATCTCGCTCAGCTTGCACTCGATACGCACGTGTAAGAGGATCTCAAGTAGTTTTCTTTGTTCGATCTTGGCATGGTATTGACGATTATCGCGAGTATTGTAAATCGTGATTATCAGCAAATTTAAAATTAAAAGTTATTAGTGTTTTGGTGAAATCTCAACACTACGAGCTTATTTAACGACGACGGATGGACTCAACCTTAAGTCACTCTACCTCCTAGTTCTCCTCTCGGCTCGCTCTCGAGGATCGTTCGAGAAGCGACGCCCGTCGACCCACGAATCCTTTGCTTCATTTTCAAACAGATTCACTTCGATACTGATTTAAATTGATTGACTTTGACTTGATGTGCAATATTGCGAAAGATATCGGTGATATCTCATCTTTAACGTATTTTTTACAGCATAATACGTCATACGACATATTTCATCGCAACTGGAAAGGAATAACGCAACACCTACCTACAGCGCGACGCCTATACCTCATACATCTGATTTTCCCAAAAATCAAATCGTCGTATCATAATAAAAATATACATGGATATAATTGTCATTTGATGCTTTTAAACTTCTGCGTTGAAAAAATTTTTTTTATTTTTAAAAATAATGGTGGGGTGGGGGTAAATTAAAAAATTTGGCATTGTTGAAAAATGTGATTACGCCATTGTGAAGACTATAAAAAACAATAAAACTTTGGTCTAAAACATTTTTCCATAAAACTTATATTTTCGAAGATATTCGTAAAAAATTAAAAAATCCGTTATTTTCGAGGCTGTCTCACCCTCTAAACGTCGAGTAAAGCCGATAAAAAAAATACGGGTCTAATACTTTTTTATGCTCTACAACATATCCAAAGCTCATTGAAATCGGTGAGGGACACTTCCGACCGTTCCCTTGTAAGTAAGACGTAATTGTAGGAGAAAATTATTTAGGGGGATTTTTAGTATAAATATGAGTCCAACACACACAGGACTCACTTGCTTACTCACATTTTCACTCCCTTACTATTCAGTTCTTAGTTCTACTCATAATCAGTTCTGATGACTCAGACTGACACTGACTTGTCTTGTTGATTCGAATTGCTTGTTTGATCCGTTTCAACTGTATTTATTCATTATTAAATAAAGTTACGGATTTAGTTTAATATTTTACAGATTTTTATTTGTAAATCCTCTAATCCTTATTCAAAGATTGCTACCAAAAAGTGTGGCGGACAGAATCCTAAATCCTCACTTTGATGCCTACACCGAAAGGAGGAAGATGCGTACAACAAAAACGTTTGCATTATCAGATAAAGAAGACGTTAGAATTTGGAAGAGATCAACTATTAGATCAACAATCTAATATATTATAGTTATAATCTCATTCCAGTTGAATTGGAAATCAATTATCCGAATTATAAATTAATTGTTTTTAATTAATCCTTGTTATTTAATCTATAAAATACATTGTCTTATTAGTCGAGAATTTAATTAATTCATACAATTAAGTCCAATATCCGGTAAAAAAACTTAAATGTATTGACTGAAAAATGGACAAGACTTTTAATTTTGACGCACTGAAAGGAGACATTTTTGGTGACAGCGGTGGAATAGGAAAGAATTATATGAAAATAATATTAGAAGAAAACTGCAACAAAATGAGCCTAAAGCCCACACCTCCACTTGGGACAGTGGAAGGAGCTGGACGAAACCCTGGAGGAGTAGATCCCCAAGAATTGCAAAGAGTGACAACAAATTATATGCCTATGTTACCATTCTTGTAATATAGTTATATTAAAACTTCATTTTATAATTTATTACCTTTGATCCGGTGACGGCTCCCATTGCCTCTATTAACATATTATTTTAACTATTAACAATAATTTTTTGGTTTTTGTTCATTTGAGCCTTTTTATAATTATTAATTCAACAACTACTACAGGCAGGAAACTGACGACCACAAGGTACAGGTACACCAATTGTAACAGAAGGAACTTTGGGTAATTAACTATATTTTTTTGTTAGAGACGCATTGGAAACAATACCGAATTTTGACGGGACAATATTCCATTCATATATTTTGTCGAGGATTGCAACGAAGAGAAACACTCAGCATGATTATACCTACACAAGAATTTAATTTAATACGGGCGGTTTGAAATAAATTGAAGGGCGATGTACATAGAAGTATACTCGGAAAAAACCTTTGGCACAATGCAAAAATTTGTAGACTTTCTAACAATAAAAAACGGCGTTAGAGAAACAGTTTATGAGGCCCAGGGTTGTTTAGCCTTCTTATGTTTAAAAAAAAAGATGAAAAGGTTGTAAGCTATGCAAATTGTGTCCGTAAATTAAGGGAGTACTCGGTACGTAGTCAAACGTACGTATTCTCGTATTTGATTCACTCGGTACTTTGATGTGGCAACATCGCGTAAACATTTGATTGCACATTCAATGTGTAAGCGAACTTCGCACGCTTCTTGCGTCATTGTGTGTACAATGTCAAAGCTGGAGCAGATTGAATCCTCAAATCGTGAAGATAAAAAAAGCGTGCTAAAATATTTTTTTGGAAAGGCAAGAGAGTGACTGAAAAAGTGTATAAAAAAAGATGTGAACAGATTGAATTGGCAAGAAAACTGAAAAAAGTTGGTGGAAGATTTGTGAGTCCTATCCTAAAAACTAATGTGAAAAGAATTGAGGAACCTAAAGAAAGTGATGCTGCTGCTGCTGCTGCTGCTGCTGCTGTTGCTGATAAAGATTCTATTCTTGACGAAGGCCGTCGAATCATTCACATGAAAACATTTGCTGAACAAATGTTTTGCAGGAATTGCAAATCCATACTTTCTTTAGCCGATATCACGGAAGAAAAACGGAAGTGGTTTAGCTTCAATCTTTTACATCGCATACCGGCAGTGTCATGTAATTACAAGTGTATGGACTGACAAACTACATAGAGTTTCTGATAAAAAAACTACTTTAATACAAATACAAAAGCTGTAATTGGTAAATGAATTTCTCTACAAAAATATTTCAAAAATTGAAGATATCTTATACTTAATGAGTTTTTTAGGCACTCTAAATGGAGGTTTGGGTAATACGCATTTAAACAAACTGCTAGCTGCGCTGAACATTCCAGAATTTAATTGGAACACGTACAAAACCCATGAACAAGAAGTTGGGAAAACTATAAAAATTTTGTTCGAGAAAGCTGTATTATAGCTACTGGACTGAAGGAAAGACAGCTGACAATTGAAAATGCTGACAAACTGAAAAACTTACTGTAAGCATAATGTTAGAATTATAATTATCCAAGAAAGAAATTAAGTAATACTTAACAATATTATGTTTGTTCAAATTTTACTAAATTATTTTCTTTAATTAATGAATTTTGTAGTTACTAAAGTTTGTCGAGTATGACATTTCTTATCTGCAAATATTATGATAAAATGTTGAAAATCTGATTCTTTTTTATTACGGCTTTGAATTTAAAAATGAATCATGTCATTTTAAACACTTATTAGAAAATCATTGGAAAACGAAAATAATTATTTATATATTTCATGATTAGTTAGCTATAACAACTGAAAAGCGTTTTAAGTATATTTAATTTTTTTATTTTGACTCCGAATTAATTGAATTTCTTCGAATTTGGTGATGTATACAAAGCAATTCTACAGAAAATAAATAAAATGCCAAATAAAAATCTTTTTTCTTTTTATCATTTTCCAGACCTACTCACTTACAGAATGGTTTTATTTTCCCTGATGTGAATGATATAGATGTGAAAAATAGAAATATCCCAGACAGTATGATTGTTCGTATAGCAGCATCGTTTAATATGGGATGGTTTACAAGAGGCACAGGAAGAAGCTATGATAGTCTCTTGGGCACTAGTGCTCTCGTGGGATATTTTACAAGAAAAGTTATTAGTTACGTTACGCTGAACCATAAATGTAAAATGTGTGATCTTGGTCATCCAGTTGAGAACCATGATTGCAGACTAAACTTTGTAGGAAGTACGAAAGGCATGGAAGCTAAGCTGCAATTTTACTCACTACAGATAATCCCATTTTAACTGAATGCAATCTTGAAGTTGGTGTCATTATAGCAGATAACGATAGTAGTTCTATTTGTGCAATAAGAAATGTAACCAACCATGAAGTTGTAAAGCAGGCGGATAAAAATCACACGAGCAAAGGAGTAGTAAATGAATTACATAAAATAAAATAAATTATAAAGAGCTCACAGGTATAGCAATTAGTTATTTACAAAAAATTTTAATTATTGCGTTTCTCAGACTGAAGGAGATGGTGTAGCTATGGCTAAAGCTATTGAAAACATCCCTTATCACTCTTTTAACATTTATATAAATGTTAAAAGTTGATAATTGTGGAAGTGTTGTAATTATCATAAGAATCCTGAAACCTATAAACATTCAATTATAGGAGATGGTTTCAAAGATGAACATTTATTTGAAATTTTAAAGTGTATTTTTAATACTTTAACTACTAGAACTAATCAATTTGTTGCTGGAGCTTCAAGCAATTCTAATGAAAGTCTAAATTCAATGATAGTAAGCAAAGCACCGAAAACATGGTTATATGGTACATCACCATCTGGTGAGTAGCTTGTGCTTGCTATTAGCAAAAAAAATAAAGGGGAAGTATACGCTCTTGATGTAGCTGAAAAACTGTCGTTATCTCCTGGAAAATATACTTCAAAATATTATAAAAAAGTTGATTCATTTAGTAATAAAAGATATGTTAAGTCATTGTTACCTGATTTCAAATTGCGTCGTAAATTTTTGAAAAAGAAAAAGACTGAATTAAAAAAACTGAAAGAATTCAAGGAACTACCTATGAAAGTGATATAGGACTTCTTGGAACTCTAGACGCACAAATTGCTATTCCTTCAATAAATGAAAAGTTTGAACCTATCATAGTATTTTTGATTTGGAAACAGGGAGTTTCCATAAGACTGCTGATATTTTACAGATAGCTGCAAAGTACAATGAGTATGAGTTTTCGGTGTATATAAATCCAACGCAAAAAATTTCCAAGGAGCGAGTGCGGTGCATGGCTTATGATTCGTAAACGGAATTTTACAACTATACGGAAACCCAGTTGTCACGGTTTCATTATCAGAATCACTATTAGGATTTTTATAATTTTGATGTTTTTTTTAGAGGAAGTGTATATTAACAGCATATAACTATATTTTTTATTATCCAAGAATAATGAATGCAATTGATAAAGTTTTTATGAAAAAACATTTTCAATCAATTATTCAAAAATTCTGTGATACATTACCTATAATAAAAAAATGTACTGGCAAGAAGAGAAAAGGCGAAAATAAATTAGAAATATTAGCAACAAATCTTGAAATTGACTTTCAAGCTTTCGTGGCTGCTGTCTTCTTCAGTCGTAATGGCTTCCGGATAATTGCCGCGTCCGTTTGCAGTGTGGTGCCGTCGTTTCACAGGCGTTGCAGTCTGCATCATCAGGGCTGGGAGACTCTGATACTGAGCTCCCTTGCGTTGCGGTAGTCCTTATATACTTGTGTTTCCTTTTGGGAGGTGGTGGGGAGGGGGAAGGACCGGGGGAGGGAGAGGGGGGAAAGTCAGCCAATCGGGGCGTTGTAGGCTGACCTATTAAAAAACCGGGAGGGCGGTGTGCCATATCGGGTTAACCTGGTAACCTTTGTCGCGGTTCAGG
>NW_011965537.1:0-7036 GCF_000949405.1 Vollenhovia emeryi
CAGGGTCTTCATCGAATGCGTCGAGTACTCTTTCTTCGTCTCGTAAACGACGACGCACCGGTGCATTATTTTTATTAATTAGAAATTAAAGAGGCGGTTTAGGACCGGGCATAGGTGTAAGTAGCCAGTTAAATTAAATTATTTAAGTGAATTCATATACCGTATTCTTTTCCAACTTATCCTATGCGCCAGTTATTAAGGGGGAAAGGGGGGAAGGGGGTTATCATATTAGATGCTACTGTGTAACATTATTAAAATAATTTATAAACGTGAATTCACTGACGATAACACTTTCACTTACGGGGATTAACCTGTGTTTTAAGACTAGTATGTAACTGGCGCACAGGATAAGTTGGAAAAGAATACGGTATATGAATTCACTTAAATAATTTAATTTAACTGGCTACTTACACCTATGCCCGGTCCTAAACGGCCTCTTTAATTTCTAATTGATTTTATATCTTAAAGGACCTATGTTAAAATTGTATTATTATTTTTATTGTGTACAAGACAGCCTGTTTCATTTAATTGTCGCACAACACGTAATATTGTTTTGTATGTGGGATGTGCACACCTAGGAAAACGTTCCGCGTAAATCAGGCTGTCTCGTACACAATAAAAATAATGCACCGATGTGTCGTCGTTTACGAAACGAAGAAAGAGTACTCGACGCATTCGATGAAGACCCTGGGACTAGCGTGCACTGTGCGGCGCGCGATCTTGGTCTGTCGCGGTCTGCAGTGCATCGTAGTTTACGTACGAATGATTTGCAACCGTATCATTACCAACGTGTGCAACAACTTTTACCGAGAGACCTACAACAACGGATAAACTTTTGTGAAGGTATTACCATTACATCAACATTTTATATTCGATAATTTGAGAATATGTATAATAACCGGCGGAAAAATATGTGTAGGGTTTCTTGCGCAATGTCGGCGGAATTTATCTTTCCCTGATAATATTCTGTGGACCGACGAAGCCACTTTTACGCCAAACGGTGTTTTTAATTCGCGCAATTTTTTGTATTGGTCCGACGAAAACCCACACGGCATCCGTGAAGGTGCATTTCAATACCGTTGGTCAATTAACGTATGAGCTGGAATAATCGGGAATCAAGTGGTAAGTTTAAATAAAAAGAAAATAACTTTTTCTCCACTTTTAACAAATTCCACCTCCACGTTAAAGCAAAACATTTTCGTTCATAATTTTCAGATCGGTCCGTATTTCTTCCCGCCGCGTTTAACTGGCGCCGTTTACAAAACATTTCTTCGGAACGAGTTGCCAGCGCTCCTCGAGAATGTGCCTCTTCGCGTACGAGCGTAATTAATTTTCCAACACGACGGTGCTCCGGCTCATTTTCATCGTGAGGTACGCGAAGAATTAAACGCGCGTTATCCAGGTAGGTGGATTGGTCGGGGTGGCCCGATCACCTGGCCGGCACGGTCGCCAGATTTAAAAGTATTAGACTTTTTTATATGGGGCCACATAAAAAGTCTAGTCGAAAACCGGCGTAATGGTACACAAAACGAGGTACGTGAAGCAGTTGTTGCGGCCTTCAATACCATAACGCCGGACATGGTGCACCGTGCCACGCGGAATATCGTTCGAAGAGCTGAACTTTGCGTGCGGGAAGCAGGACATCATTTCGAACAATTTATGCATTATATGATGAGAGTGGATTAGGCCTACCGGGGAAACCACTATAAAAAAACGCACCAAGCTATCTACCGCAAGGTGGTGTGGAAATGATAGCGAGTCATTTTCCTATCACTGAAAAGAAGGAACAATTATTAGTCGGCGCGGTGTCAAACGGTGGCGTATAAAATGATTGACAATGTTGTCATCTGATCTACAGGAGAAGCCCGCGGCGAGGGGCGAGGGACGAGGAGCGAGGGGCGAGGGGCGTGGGGCGAGGAGCGAGGGGCAACGGCAACGGCGAGCGCGAGCGGTGAGCCGTGGGTGGTGGGAGACGAGCGGCGAGCCGAGAGTGGCGGTGACGAGCGCGCGCGGCCCGCTACGCCCACCGAGCCCGGCCTACAGTCGGAAGCCTGTTTCCGCGCGTTCATTCGCTTAGACGTAATAATTAATAACTGAATAACTATTGCGGATTTTGTATCAGGTTATCTGATTTTTCTCTTCAGCTTGCCCTAATCTATCTACATATTTCTGTTGAGAACAAACTTATGAGACACCCTGTATATGTAATTTGTTAAATATATAAGAAATTATTATATTATTTTGTTCTATATTTATTACTTTTTTTAAATGAAGAGATTGTTCAAAAGCCCATTTTAAATTCTCTTGACTGGAGCGATTTTTGAATTCAGAATTTGTTAAGTTCTCTCAAAATGTACACATTTCAACGGTTCGGTTCGATTTACATTCCAATTTCTAAATAATTTACTCCATTCATCCGGTTTTCGGAGAGGTTTTTAAACTCGAACCGGTTCAAACCCGCTCCAAAGAACGTATTTTTGCTCCGGTTTGCAATCTTGGGCGTTTTCCAGCTAGGACACACAAAATTGCACTGTGTTACACCGTGTAAAATTCTTGTTGGAACGGTAAAAGTGTAGGTTTAATTTCTAAAAATCGTACTAGAGGGCATTACGTTAATGGAATAGTACATGTCGCTTATTTTTAACCTTATAGCTTAACTCACTTTTTGTCTCTTTTTAAGGGAACAGAAAGAGACGAAGAGTGAATTTAAAAAATGTCCAACAGTTGCAAAATAAACGTTCTGTTGAACGTAACCATTGTAAACTTAACGTAACCTTAAACTTCAATCAATGCACAAAGAAAATCGTAAAGTAGCAAAAGCCTGACGCAATAATACGTTATGATTTTCTGTGTGCGTTGAATTACTAAGTTTACGTACGGATTTAAGTTTATTCAGAACTTAACATAACGCGTTGTGGAAAAGCTTGTGCGGTAGATCTACCTCTAACGTCTTTGAATCTTCGTATACATATTATATTATTTATAGGTTCCCCGATGGAAAAATTTTGCTGAAAACTTAATGAAATTTACTAAAATTTGGTTGAAAATCTCTTGCAATTGACCCAATTTCATTATCATTTCAGCAATTTTTCATTAAAAAATTTATTTTTATTCTGCAAATTCTGCAAATTTCATAATATACATTTCAAAATTTTTTTCACTAATTTTTAGTGATATTAATTAACTTTCATCTAATTTCACAGTATTTCATTGAATTTCATAACAAAACTTATGATTTATTTTGAAATGGTTTCAACAAGTTTCCAATAACTTTCATTTCACTTTTCATCAATTTTATTACATTTTCAGCAAAATTTTTTCATCAGGGTTATGTTCAAAAGCATTAATACCACAATTTAAATATAAAATTTTCTAAATATTGGTTACACTGGGATATTTTACACGCTTGTACTTAGCTTTTTACTGTGTCGAGCAGTGTGACACTGTGTCGTAGTTGAAACACTTTGTGTTGGACACAGTGTTACACTGTGTCGTCTGTGTAACTTGCTGGAAAACGCCCCTTATTTGCTCCGTTCGGTTCGGTTCGGTTCTGTTTACATTCTATCATGAGTGCGATATACCGCACATCAGACGACGAACAGACGACAACACATCAGAAAACTTCTTGTTTATGCAAGACAATGCTCGACCACACATTGCAAGAAGAATGTTTGATTTCTTCGATCAAGTTGGCATAAATCGACTCGATTGGCTAGCAAATAGTCCAGATTTAAACCCAATTGAACATTTATGGGACAACCTCGGCAGGAAAGTACGAAATCACGTACCTGCTCCTCACTGCAAGAACTTCGAAGAGTTATTACCGGTGAATGGGATGCAATTACGCAGGATGAAATTAGAAGGTTAATAAGGAGTATGCCTAATCGCATGAATGAGGTAATACGCGTACGAGGTTATACTCACTATTAATAGACACACACGCACACACGCGCACACGCGCACACGCACACACGCGCGCACGCACACACACTCACACACACACACGAGATGCCATTCCGATCAGTAAAATTTCATGCCATTCATATTGGAGAGAATTACGACCATAATTTGATAGACAATGAATTAACCTTGTTGCAAATTCGGAATTGAATATCTCGGCACCTAAATACCCCAGTACAAAATTTCAAAAACGGTTTGAAAGCTGTGAAATCCTACTTTTCGAAATTAAAATCGAAATTGTACGCGACGGTTGTTTCAAAATGGCGGATGACTAAAGGAGAGCATGCAAAGTTGATAAATAAAGCTTCGAGTTTACGACAGCGCATAGCGTACATTAGGTATCGCAGCCTAATGTGACGAAGAGCCCATGGAAGTATGGACTGTTAGCTTTAAAATGCTTGTTTACCGAGCTCGATACGATCATTTTTCGCGGAGTTATGCACATTTAAAGAATAAAGCGCTTTTTTTCTTTAAATGTGCATAACTCCGCAAAAAATGATCGTATCGTGCTCGGTAAACAAGCATTTTAAAACTAGCACTCTATACTTTCATGTGCACTTCGTTACATTACGCTGTGATACCTGATTCACGCCATGGACCGTTACAAACTCGGATGTTCAATTCTCAATTTTGCATCCTCTCACTTTATCATTCGCCATTTTGAAAAAAATAGCCGAGCATAATTGCCATTCAAATATTCTTAAAGAGGACATTTGGAGCTTCATTTTCCATTTTAAATTTATTTTTATCTTCATTATTTACCAAATTATGATCACTTGAAATTTGGTAAATTTTTCCCAAATTTTTAGTATACCGCTTTTTTTGCATCGGAGTGTAGTTCAGTTCCGGATTAATTATATATAAATATATATATATACCTATACAAGGCGTTAACAAGTTGTCGCATGAATGCTATACAGTTTGTAAAAAAATAACACATAATTTCGGAATTTATTTCGTAATTTTTTTCTTTGTTAACACTTTTTTTGTTAGAACAAAAAATACGATTACATCGAACCAGCAAAATGTCATTCAGAAGAGTTGACGTCATTTTGTTTCTCAAATAATTTAAAATAAATTTCAGGTTAGAAAACAATCTCTCAACGCTCACTTGCGTTACTGGCAGTGCTAGTACAGTTACTGCAAGCTCATAAAGTTCGGGGCAAGTCAGTTTTCTTTTCTCCCACTAAAGAAGTATATCATCATCATATTTAATTCTTTCTTCATCTCCAAAATTAATAAGAAGGTGCTTAATGTCAGTTTTGTAAGTTTTCATATACTTGCTCTGTCGCGAATTTTCCTTTTCTAACAACATTAACTCTAGAGGATCTTCAATTTTTTCCATGCTCTTTGATCTAAATGCACTATCATCGCACGCAGTAGGTGGTGTATTAATCTGAACTGTTTTCAGAGCTTGTAACCGTTGCCATACAAAAACGAAATGGCTTACTGCAACTTCTTTCTGTGTTTCAGAAAGCAAAATTTGCCACCTGACATCTAAATAAATTGCACACATCAAAGCTGGGCTTTCCAATAGTTTTACCTCTCGCTCCTCCATGGCAGTGACCAGTGCTTTTGCTAACGAACAGTCGATGGTTTTTGTATTGTGTTTACACATTAACCACGCTTGTATAAAATCGCCAACCTGAAGTTGCTCTGCCTGTAATTTTTTCGTAGTAACTTTTACTGGTTTCAAGGCGGCAACTATTAACTGTAATTGATCATAATCATTATTTGACAGATTTGATAACTTAGATTTCTTATTCGCTGATAAAATTTGATCAGGCATAAGTCTGAAAGGCAACAGACTTAAAATCATGTCATATGTTGAGTGCCAACGTGTCGGGCAGTCGAGTGTAGGTTTGTTTCTTCCAATTGCAGCTAAGATACCTGAATTTGTTGGTGTACGAAGTTTTTTAACGAGGTTTCTTGCTCTCTTCAATAATTCACTTATATTATCTTTTTCAATAGCATTTTCGACTGCAAGCTGCAAAGTATGTGCCACACATCTTTGCCCAAATACACCTTCAGACGAAAATTTACTCGATAAATTATCAAAAGTCACAGATAACAAGTCGTTTACTACCGAATTGCTTGATTTTTTTTCTTTCCAAGTATCCTTACTACTCTCCTCATCTTCTATTTCACTTCCTTCTTCTTCGCTATTATCGTCACTATAACTGTCCATGCTTCCAATCATTTCTTCATCATTTTCATTTGTTTTACTTTCTGCACGCATCGTCGAAGATACATCGTTACTTATGTTAGTAATTTAATGGTTTTTAACATATTGGCCGCATTATCAGTCGTAACACAATAAATCATATTCTTAGAAATCCCACATTTGTCAAGCTCAGCTATAATTTCTCCTTTCAAATTTTCAGCCGTATGTGTACAGTCTAATTCTTTCGTAGATATATTACGTACGACAAGCTTGCTTTCCTTGTAATATTGAATGTTTATACCCATTAATGACCTATCTAATCGAGTCGCATTATCTATTTTAACACAAATTAAACGACCTTTCACATCTTGAAGAATTTCCTTACGAATTTTTTCAGCTTCAATAATAATTTGACATCTAATAATTTCACGATTTACAACGTTTTTAGGTCCATCTTTACTAAAGCCATTCAATATTGGATTGATAATGCGTTTAAAGCCACTATCATCAATAATATTAATACTGCGACCATTGACAGTAGTCATTTCAACACAAGCATCAACTATTTCATTATAATCAATGTCAACGAACACGGAAGATTTTTTTCTTTTCGGATTAGTTGGAACTTTGGTAAATATTTACCCTTACATAGCACCCGCCAATCAACTTCCGTTTGACCTTGATGTTGACCTTGACCCCCAAGGAGGTCAAGGTCATTGCCCATTCCCGTCGTTCATTGTTTGTTAAAAAGTTATGAAGAAAATAAGTTTGGTTTATGTGTAAGTTGCAAGTGCGTTTAGCACGGCGCGCTGCGCGCGCCCCACCCCCTCCCGCCCCCGCCCCCCCTTCCCCTCTCCCACCCCACCACGCAACCCATGTTGTGTCGCTACAATTCGTCGGTATGACAGAAGG
>NW_011965538.1:0-7045 GCF_000949405.1 Vollenhovia emeryi
TTTACCAAAAAAATTGGCAGTTTCTTCCAAAAGAAAGGTTTCGAAGAAATTATCGCCAGAAGAGGAAGAGAGTTTAATTTTAGCCGTCCAAAACAGAAGGCCTCTGTGGGACATCAGGCAGCTGGTGGACCAGAGATCGCGGGAAACCCGGAAACAACTCTGGGAAGAAGTTGCTGTTGAATTGAATGGTAAATAAAGAAATATATAATACAGTTGAATTAGTTGTATATGATAAAATCTGATTTTTCTAGGAGTACTCGACGCAGCTGCTGTACAGCAGAAATTTAAGTCATTACGCGATACATATCGCAAAATTGTTCATTCGGAGCAGTACCTTCCGAGTGGATCTGGAAGAAACGAAAATGATGAGGACAGTGACAAGTGGAAGCACTATAACGTTATGGAGTTTCTTCGTGATACTTGTCTATCGAAGGAGTAAGTAACAGACTTTGGTTCTTATTATATAGTAATGTTCTTGGCACAACACAATGGTGGACTTTATCAGCATCAAGATCCAGTAAAAAGTATATCTATTTGGCATGGACAACAAGAGCTCTGATAGTATAATTGTTCTTTTATTATTGCTATTGTTTGAAAATCATTTACTAATAATAATCAAACTCTTATTGCTTCCTCATAGAGGAAGCTTTGTTTTCATGCGAAAATTTTTTTTCCAATTTTCAATGCCATTGGGTTTAAAATGTGTGATGTGTGTGTATGTGCGCAGTAATTGTTCGCGCTCTCACCTCCGCAATTTTTGAGATATCGCCTTCTACTTTGGCACATTTATTGAGTGTGATTAAAAGATAGCTGGTATTGTATTTGACGATAATCGGTGCAAGGGTTCAGTTTATACATACATATATATGTATATTTACGTTGAAATTCCTGAATAACTTTTTAAATATCCAAGATAGAAAAAAATGTTAAAGACTAAAGTTGTATCGTTTTTAGTGGCGCATTTCATAGTAATATCAGTATGACCTCGAATAGCTTTATCAAGGTTATCTAAAGATCACCTTCAAATTTTTATACGGAACCCTCCTTTTTCATTACATATTCTTGTAGCTTATTTCAACAGCTTTCCAAAACGCTATAATAAAGTATGTTTTCGTTAAGTACTTTTGTAGTTATGAGGATTGAAATTTACGGTACTTCGTATTAATTCCTGAATAACTTTTTAAATATCCAAGATAGAAAAAATGTTAAACACTAAAGTTGTATCGTTTTTAGTGGCGCATTTCATAGTAATATCAGTATGACCTTGAATAGCTTTATCAAGGTTATCTAAAGATCACCTTGAAATCTTTATATGGAACCCTCTTTTTTCATTAAACATCCTTGTAGCTTATTTCAATAGCTTTCCAAAACGCTATAATAAAGTATGGTTACGTTAAATACTTTTTGAGTTATAAGGTCTGAAATTTACGGTACTTTTAATTCCATGAATAACTTTTTGAATATCCATGATAGAAAAAATGTTAAAGACTAATGTTGTATCGTTTTTTCTGGCGCATTTCATAGTAATATCAGTATGACCTTGAATAGCTTTATCTAAAAATCACCTTGAAATTTTTATATGGAACTCTCCTTTTTCATTGCATATTCTTGTAGCTTATTTCAATAGCTTTTCAAAACGCTATAATAAAGTATGTTTTCGTTAAGTATTTTTAGAGTTATGAGGTTTGAAAATTACGGTACTGCCAGTATTATCCCTGAATAACTTTTAAAATTTCCAAGATAGGATTTGAACACCACTCCTGATGTTCCACTTATGTTAGTTGCGTCACATATACAACACAAACACACACACACGCGCGCGTGCACGCACGCACGCACGCACGCACGCACGCACTCACGGACATTTAATAATTAAAACGGGGGGGGGGGAAAGGTGCAAATTGGAAATTTGCACATTGCTTCTTCATCATATAGCCTTTTTTTAATTTTAAAGGAGCAAATTGGAAATTTGCAAAATGCAACATCAGCATTTTGGCAAGTTGTCTATTCAATTTTTTTTATTTTAAAGGTGCAAATTGGAAATTTGCACATTGCTTCCTCAACATCTGGACTGTTTTTATTTTAAAGGTGCAAATTTTAAATTTGCACAACGCAGCATCAGCATTTTGGCAAGTTGTTTTTTATTTATAAGGTGCAAATTGGAAATTTGCAAAATGCAACATTAACATTTTGGCAAGTTGTCTATTCAAATGTGGCTTCCTCACAAAGGAAGCTTTGTGAGTTAATGTCCAAATTAAAAATTTGGACATTGCCCATTCTAACTTGTAAAAATGCAAATTGGAAATTTGGACATTACTTCGTCATCATGAAGGCAAGTGATTATTAAAAACTTGGGCAACCTCATAGAAAAGTCTTTATGAGTTAAGGTGCATTTTGAAAATTGCTTACTCCAGAATTTTTATTTGCACACAAAGCTTTCTCTACGAGAAAGTCAGAAACATATATGCGAAGAGGAGGAGAATTAGAAACTTGGATATGGCTTTCTCATAGAGAAAGCTTTGTGTGGAAAGAGCGTTTCTTAGGACGACATACAGCCTCGACGATAACACGACGAGGGTTCTGATTGGATCGCGGTTGAAAGGAAGGACATTCGATTGGCTCCATTCGAAATCAGAGCATATTGAAATGCCGATCAACCGACTTTTGGAGGAGCTGAAGGCGATGTTTTCTCACCGACAAAGCAAGGTCGCTATGAGAAAACAATTCGAAGACCGAACTTGGAAACGAGGCGAGGCATTTAGCGAATATTTACACGACAAGGTTATATTGGCTAACCATGTCCCTGTTGCTGACGACGAGATCATTGATTGCGTCATTGATGGTATATCAGATCCAGCATTACGGGACCAAGCGCGTATGCATAGATTCGGATCGACGATGGCATTGCTGGAGGCATTTGAGAAGATCACCATTCGACCTAAAGGACAGCCGAACAGCGTTTCCGGTGGGAGATTCGACGACAAGGATTACGGATTCCCCCCTCAGAAGATCAGCGGAAGGGAGGTGCGGAGTGACGACAGGCGTTGTTATAGTTGTGGCCAGCAGGGTCACGTTAGTGCAAGGTGTCCGGCTAAGGGTCGCGGTATAATGTGTTTTCGCTGTAGCGAATTCGGACACGTTGCGGCGAAGTGCTCCAAAAATCAGCCTGTGACAAAGAGGGCGGACGCGGTAAGGGGCGTCTACAGCGTGGGGCAGTCGGCTCAGAAAAGGTGTTGTAAGAATGTTTCGTTGCTCGGGCGTGATGTGGCTGCGTTGATTGATTCGGGTAGCGATCTGACTCTGATGCGGGCGCGGAGTTACATTAAGATCGGTGCGCCGCCTTTACAGGGCGATGAAACTCGATTTCGCGGCGTTGGTTCGGAAATAAGTGAAACGCTTGGCAAATTCTGTAGCGAAATAAAGATAGATGACAATGTGTACCCGATAACGATACGCGTGGTGTCGGATCCGTTAATATCACCCGATCTATTGATAGGAAATGATTTTTTGGACACGGTGGAGACAAATATTAGGAAGGGTAAAATCACGATTTCTAAGCTCGAAGACGATAATGCAGGCGGTTCCGAATTGCCAGAAATTTTTGCGATTGACGACGTGCGCGAGGTGAATGAAATTGATGTAGCGTGCGCCGTTAATAATGAATTTAGAAGGGATGTAAAACGAATGATCGAAAATTATAAGCCGGTTGTGACGCGTATGGTCGATGTGAGAATGAAGTTGGTGCTGAAAGACGATGAACCGGTATATCAGCGGCCTAGACGTTTATCCGCGTCGGAGAGGGAGGTTGTGAATGCTCAAATTAACGAATGGTTGCGCAACGGCATAATCCAACCATCCCTCTCAGAATATGCTAGCCCGATAGTTTTAGTAAAAAAGAAAAATGGTTCGACTAGGCTGTGCGTTGATTACCGGTTGATTAACAAAAAGATATTTAAGGACCGTTATCCAATCCCCTTAATAGAGGATCAGTTAGACGCGCTGCAGGGAGCTGAGGTATTCAGCACGCTCGATCTGAAAAACGGGTTTTTTCATGTCGCATTGGAGGAGGAAAGTCGAAAGTATACAGCTTTTGTCGTACCCGATGGTCAATACGAATTCTTGAAGGTCCCATTCGGTTTGTGTAATTCTCCGTCCGTGTTTCGAAAGTTTATGCACGCAGTCTTCAAGGAACTGATCGCGGCTAAAATCGCGTTGCTATACCTGGATGACGTGATCATACCATCGTCCGATTACGGGAGCGGCTTGCGGAACCTCGAGTTGGTATTGCGGACGGCGAGCGAGTGCGGATTGCTGATAAATTGGGAGAAGTGTTGCTTTTTACAGGAAGAGGTAGAATATCTGGAGTTCATAGTAAAGAAAGGATGTATCCATCAGAGAATAAAACCAATGCTGTAATGAGGTTTGCAGAGCCCATGAATGTTAAACAAGTTCAGAGTTTCTTAGGCCTGTCGGGATACTTTCGCAAATTTATACCCAGATATTCTCTAATCGCACGGCCACTGACAAATCTATTGAGGGATAACGTAAAATTTCAATTTGCCGTAAAAGAACGGGAGGCGTTTCAGCAATTAAAAGCGATGTTGAGTAGTCAGCCAGTTTTGCGATTGTATAACGTATAAGCATACACAGAATTGCATACGGATGCATCCGTGTATGGGTACGGTTCAATTTTATTGCAGCGAGATAGCGAGGATGGTGCACTGCATCCAGTGCACTATGCAAGCGGCAAGACTTCACCTGCGGAAATGCGATACACTAGTTACGAACTCGAGGTGCTCGCAATAGGCAAATCGCTGAAAACATTTAGAGTGTATTTGCTAGGGATACAGTTTAAGATCGTGACTGATTGTCAGGCGTTCGTTATGACAATGAATAAGAGAGATTTGTGTGTGAGAGTTGCGAGATGGGCGTTGTTGTTGGAGGAATTTCGATACGAGATCGAGCATCGTCCGGGTAAGAGTATGATGCACGTGGACGCCCTCAGCCGTGGTCCCCTCCCGATATGTTTTCCGATAGACGAGGAAGAAGACGGTCTCATCGCGCGGCTGAGAAAGGCCCAGCAGGAGGATCAGGAACTAAAAAATATTTTCGATTTTGCGGAGCACCAGCGAGCGGATGGTTTCGTCGTTAAAAACAGCCTTTTGTTCAAGGAGTGCGATGGCGGCGACTTGCGTCTGGTCGTCCCGAGAGCGATGCAATCACAGATAATTAGGAAGGCGCATGAAAACGGTCATTTCGCCATAGGCTAAACGGAGACTCTCGTGAAGAAGGATTACTGGTTCAGAGATCTGCGCTCCAAGGTGGAGAAGGTTATTCGCAATTGTGTCGGCTGCATACTTTCAGAGAGGAAGCAGGGCAAGCAAGAAGGCCTGTTAAATCCTATCGCGAAGGGAGATTTGCCGTTGGACGTATACCACGTCGATCACTTGGGACCACTGC
The DNA here is from genome assembly GCF_000949405.1 of Vollenhovia emeryi. Classification (NCBI taxonomy): domain Eukaryota; kingdom Metazoa; phylum Arthropoda; class Insecta; order Hymenoptera; family Formicidae; genus Vollenhovia; species Vollenhovia emeryi. Next base: position 5,461 of record NW_011965538.1, read on the forward strand.
CATCAACAAGGAAGAACTACAATCATATCTTTGTCGTAATTGACGCATTTACCAAATTCGTGTGGCTCTATGCCACAAAGACAACTAATACAGCCGAAGTACTTGATCGATTACAAAAACAGGCAGCCATCTTCGGGAATCCGCGACGAATTATTTCAGATCGCGGGACGGCATTTACGTCGCATGACTTTGAGAATTACTGCAAGGAAGAGAACATCGAACACGTATTAATCACTACCGGCATTCCGAGAGCAAACGGACAGGCTGAGCGGGTGAATCGTACGGTCGTCCCATTATTAACGAAATTGTCTGCATCAAATCCAGGAGAATGGTATAGACATCTAGACGTAGCGCAGAGGTACCTTAATGCGACGCCCAGTCGGAGCACCCGTGCGACACCATTTAATTTACTGTTTGGAACGCACGCGAGGCTCAAAAGTAATCCAGAGATAAAGGAAATGATTGAAAACGAATGGATAATGATGTTCCAGGAAGGACGCGACGAAGCTAGGAGACAGGCCAAGGAAAATATTATGAAAGCCCAGCAGGACAATAGGAAGAATTTCAACAAAAACAGAAAGGATGCAAAACGTTATAAGCAAGACGAACTGGTAGCAATTAAGAGGACGCAGATGAAGCCAGGATTGAAATTCGCGAGAAAATATCTTGGGCCATACCGGATAACAAGGGTCCTACGTAATGACCGATACATCGTTGAAAAGGTCGGCGAGCATGAAGGACCTAGACGGACCTCAACGGCAGCCGAGTTTATGAAGTCGTGGATCCCCTACGACGACGAGTTTTCTGATGAGGACGATCAAAATGAATGCATCTGAGGACAGATGCCCGACCAGGATGGCCGATTGTGGGATTCGGATTTGCAAAGCACTGAGTAGATCGACCGATCACGCTTTGTTCGCGTGATCCATAATATTTGGGATATAGACGGACATGCTCCGGTAACGTGCGTGCGAGGTCGGGATAACCGTCGTAATGTACGCGGAGTCAGTTGTTGGTCGGCCGCCGGAAAGACGAGTATTGTAAGCCAAATAAAGAAAGTTACCGATTATCTTAATCTAAATTGCGCGAGTCATCATTTCCGTCCCATTTTCGCGAATCCATAGAATTGACGCTACATTATCCATATTAAACAGACTTTGCACTTGACCGTATCACTTACTCGACCAAATTTCTGAAATTGTCCGTTCTTTGTGCCAGGAACATCAACAGTGATAAAATTACTATAATTCCACAATTTGTTTTTGTAATTCTCGCTTTATTTGTTGTAGCAATATTCCTAGCACAGAGAGAACGAGCTATTAAAGAATTCAGTAGACCAATCGACTCTAGATGACGGTAATAGCTTAAAAAATATTTATGATCATTGTTTTATTTTTTATATATTATTAGTATATACAAATTTGTCTGCAGCGTCATTACCAAGTACTTCTACGAGTCGTAAAAGGTCAAGACTCAATAGCAATTCCACTAGTAGCGATAGATCAGCTACTTTTACGGATCCGCTCGATAAACTAATCCAAATTATTGATAGACGGGATAAGGCGTTAAATGTTGCACCAGTAAA
>NW_011965539.1:0-7047 GCF_000949405.1 Vollenhovia emeryi
GAGAGGTGGAGTCACGCATCGAGTGACGAGCGACGTTTCTTCTTCTCAGATTAACCCAATATACCGTAATTTTTATTTTGGCTACAAACGAGTCTGACACCCTGTATATATGTATATATATATATATATATATGTATGTATATATATAAAATTTATATTTCAGTGGCATATATCGGTATGGTATGGACTCTTATTGAAAATATTTGATTACATCGAAACGTGCATATTTGTGCTGAGGAAGAAACAAAACCAAGTCTCTGTTTTGCACGTGTATCATCATATATCTAATGTAACATTTCTGTGGATTAATATGAAATACTTTATGGACGTAAGAACTTCGTATGTCTTAATAGTCAATAATATTGTGCATGTAATCATGTACATGTACTATTTCATCTCTGCATGGAGTCCGAATCTCCAACGGATGATGTCTCCCATTAAACCATTTATAACTACCCTACAGATGGCAAGTATCAATACAATATTTTGTAATTAAATTACTCAGGTGACATTCTCGTCACTTTTAATCTAAAACGTATTTTTCTTCAATATGCATCTACATAGCCCATTACAAGTTTGTAATATTTTGTTTCTAATATCTTTACTCATTTGTGAAATTTTAGGTACAATTTTTGTGCTTCTTGTATTTTCTACTGCAGTTTCTCACTTGCGAAGTGCCAAGAGGAGTAGTGTCACTCTTTACTGTAAATATATTTATATTTCTTTATTTATTTTATGATTTTTATAAGAAATCTTATACAGCAAAACAGAAGAGTAATTAACATTGAGAAATAATTTTGTATTACCTGAACAAATAATACTAATTATTGATATATTATTTGATATTGATATTTTATTTCATATATCATATAAATATATATGTATGTATTGAGGTTTTCGTGGATAGCGAACGAAGTCCGACGTGAGCAAGCACAATTTATTATAATGGCTTGTAAAACGTGGTACAAAACAAAACTAGTCTTGATACGTGAGAGCGAGTCATACGGTGGTAGACATACACACAGAGCGACCACGACTGGGAAGAAGACGGAAGTCTTCCTCCGCCGGCGGAAGTATTGCGAGCGCCACCTTTAGAGCGCCGTGACGCGATTGGCTTTAGAGGGCGTGGAATACGTCGGTAACCCGCGGAACATAAATAATATCAGAACATGTGAAAAGAAACGTAAACGGAATAATGTTATTTCTATTAAATTGCCGTATTCCAACATTCTCACCCTTTGAACGTTTTCGGTGATTTCTGTTCGTGAACATATAACGAGAAACTTATGCTCTTGAAAGTGTCTATGCATTCTCAGAACTGGTGATGCCCATCTTGGACCTTAGTTTTTCAAACTGAACGCGTGGCAGAGGTTTTGTAAACGCATCGGCCAACTGATCTTCACTGGGAATATATAGAACACTTACTATTTTATTTTCATATTTCTCGCGGATAAAATGATATTGAACATCGATGTGCTTAGTCCTACTGTGGAACTCTTGGTTTTTAACCAATTTTATCGCGCTTTGGTTGTCGACGTATAACTTAAATTTGTTGGATAAGACCATCGATGTCCAATGTCCACCATTAATTTTCTTAACTATAATATTTCCTTACATGCTAGACTGGCTGCGATATATTCCGCTTCGGTAGTACTGAGACTCACGGTGTCTTGACGCTTTGATTTCCAGGTTACAGGTCCATTCGCTAGCATGAACATGTAACCGCTAGTGGACCGTCTACTATCTAAGTCAGAGGCGAAGTCGGAATCTGAATATCCGACCAGGTTGCTATGCTTCGCGTTGTTTCCTTGATACAAGATCCCGTAGTCTCTAGTACTTATCAAATATTTGAAAATTCTTTGTACAGCGTGCCAATGGGATAGGTTATAATTGTTAAGAAATCGACTCATGAGACCGACGGCGTAAGAGATATCGGGCCTTGAGACTGTCGCTATAAATAATAATGATCCTATCGCTTCTCGATACGGGATTTGATTCCATGGTGTATTGTCGTTGTTTCTTGTATATATCGTTGCATGAGGATCGGCTGGGATTGAGACAGGCTTAGCTTGGTCCATGCCAAAGTACGCTATTATGCGGTCAATGTAAGATTTCTGATGGATAAAAATGGTCCTTTTTTCACGGTTGCGCTTGATCTCCATTCCAACGAAGATTTCGGCCTTTCCTTCGGTTATTTCGAATTTCTCGCGAAGAGCGCTGAATATATAAGCCAATGTTTCCTTTGAGGATGCAAATATAAGTCCATCGTCTACGTACAGTGCGATGTAAACCTTTTCTTTATTAAAAACGCCGTAGAATACGCATTGATCTCCCTCGCTGGCTTTGAAGTTAATCTCTTCTAAGACATCCTTGAATCTTTGATTCCAGCATCTGGCTGCTTGCTTCAGACCGTATAGAGGTCGGTTCAATTTGCAGACCTTGTTTTCATCAAGTATGATTCCTTCGGGTGTTTGCATGTATATATCTTCTTCCAGTTTTCCGTGTAGAAAGGCGGTTTTTACATCGAATTGTCCGATTTCTAAATCTTCAGTTGCAGCAATTGCCATTAGCATTCTCACCGAGTCATATCTGACGACTGGTGAAAATATTTCTTCGAAATCGGTTCCGGCCTTTTGTGAAAAGCCTTTCGCGCACAGTCTGGCCTTGAATCGAACCTTGCCTACTGATGGGTTCTCTTTCACCTTGAATACATTTACATCCTATTGGATTACAATCCGATGGCTTCGGTACTATTGTCCATGTATTGTTTTTCTCGTGTGCGAGAAACTCCTCTTGAATGGCTAACTTCCAGTTCATGGATTGTTCTCCCGAGACTGCTTCTTGATATGACATCGGCTCGTTGAACAGAGAGAAACATGCTTCGTATCTGAACGGTGTTTTTATCGAATCTCTTTTTCGTAGATTGTATCTGTCCTTTCTGTTTGAGTTCCCGTTACTGCCGGTATCGTCGGTCCCTTCCTCAGGTTCGTTCTCGCGCTCTTCATCAGAATGCGCTTCTTCGGCTCTACAGGGCGTGTTTTTCTTGAGAAGATCGTCTGCGGATGCGATGTCTTCATTCTCATTCGTTGACACGATGATTCGGCTTTTCTCGTTTTCAGTATCCTGAACTGAATTCTCGTTCACAATCACATCTTTGGCTGTGATGATCTTATTGGTCGCCGGATTATAAAGCCGATAATTGGCAGACTCGTGATGATATCCAATCAACGTGAGTTTCCTTGATTTTGGATCCCATTTCTTGCGCTGTTCCTTTGGGACGTGAACATAGGCGTCGCTGCCGAAAATTCTTATATGGGATATATCGGGCTTCTTCTTGTACCATTTTTCGAAAGGTGTGGTGTTTTCTGTCTGAGACGAGAGACAACGATTCAACGTGTAAACTGCGGTACTTACTGCTTCGGCCCAAAGTTTTGTTGGCAGTTTCTTTGCGGTCAACATAGTGCGGGCGCTTTCGACGATCGTGCGCATTTCTCTCTCTGCGCGTCCGTTTTGCTCGTGTACGTATGGTGCTGATGTTTCCAACGTGATGCCTCGTGACGCCATGTACCTAGACATCCTGTCGTTTCTGAATTCGGTTCCGTTATCGGATCTCACAGTTTTTATCCTTCGTCCGAACCTGTTGAAGATTAGTTGTTCGTATTCCTTAAACTTTTCAAATGTATCGTCTTTATGGCGTATAAAATAAACATGACGGAAACTTGAATGGTCGTCCTTAAAAAGAAGAAAATATTTTGATCCGCCTATGGAATCTTCCGACATGGGACCGCATAAGTCAGTATGAATGAATTCGCCTGCTTCAGTTTTCCTCTTTTGCTCCTTTGATTTACAGGGTAGACGATGCTGTTTCCCGAGCTGACAACTCTCGCAAAAGAACTCGTCGACGTGTGATAGTGTAATTCCTTTGACAAGTTGTAGATCCACCATTTTGATCAATGAGCGCCGATTGATATGGCTCAAGCGTTTATGCCATGTCTCAACATCCCTTAGTGAAGCCGAATTTGCCTCTCCTTCTGGAACTACCTTAAACATCATTCTGAACAGATTGTTACTTTGCTTAACACCGTGCGCTAATAATTTTTCGTTTCGATACACTCTTACGTCGTTTGCCTCTATCTCTAAACTGCATGCTTTTTCTGTGCATACTCCAGATGAGAAAAGGTTTCTTCGCAGTGATGGGATGTAAAGAACGTTTTCTAATTTACCATCGAGCCATTTATTATTAACTAACCTTTTGATTAGGATTGTTCCCCGTCCCATCACTTTACAAATTGACTCGTCACCTAAACTAACGGATTCTTTGTGGTAAGATTCGTCTAAGTCGATGAACCATTCCTGACGGAAACTCATATGCTGCGACGCGCCGCTGTCTAGAATCCATACATCTTTTACATCGGAATTCAAAATTTGAGTACAACTACCCAAGTAGAACATATTGGTCATGAAAACATCAAGATGACATCATTTTTCGATCATTTTTTATGCATCATGGTGACGTCAAAATAGCCCACCGAGAGCACCTATTTGTGACATCATTAAGACATCGAAATGTTGTAAAGTTAATCTCGTTTTACCAAGCAAAGTTAATTAAGTATTATACATCAAAAATAAATCGAAGTAATATAAGACAAACATAATATATGACTGATCATGTAATCTGTAATAATATATTATTATACACGTCACGAATATCATGGTCATTAGTCAGTCATTGCGAAATAAATCTTGATGTCGATCATTTTATGACGTAAACTTCGTCATTTTAATGTCACATTGACGTTTTTGTGATTAACTTGTTCTACTTGGGTATTAGGTTCCGAAACTAGAAACGCTTCCAAATCTTTAGAATCATCGCTGTTAGTTTTACGCTTCGACTTCGCGTTACTTTTATCGTTATCCGGTCTGTCGCGTTTTTTATAACAATTTCGAGCATAATGACCTTTTTTACCGCAATTATGACAAGAGAGCTCTTTTCGCTTATTTTTATTTGACATGTTATCGCTGTTACGATTCTTACGCGAGGCGTCGTCCTTGGAATGCGTGCTTCCGTCATGTACCTTGATTGCTGCCAGTGCGTTTGAAGTTTCGTCCATGGCTGTAAGACGACTTTCCTCCTTTATCAGTCGTTCGACGAGGACGTCCTTCTTTTGGTCCCGCTCGCTGACGCTGTCCCAGGCTGTTATCAAGGCGTTGAACTTGGATGGGAGGGTCCCTAGGATTTTGGCGACGATCATTACCTCCGATAGCTCCTCTCCGACGTCCTTCAGTTGACGTGCCATATTTTCTATCTTGGCGACGTGCTGCGCAGCGGTGTCGGAAGACGACATTTTGTACTCATGGAATTTGGTCATGAGTGTGAGCTTGTTCGACGCACTTTTCTGCTCGTGAATGGTGCTCAGCTTCGACCACATTTCTGCAGCGGTTTCGCAGGTTATTAGATACTCGAGTTGTGAGTATTCCATTGTGGATGAAATTATGCACATTGCCTTTGCATTCTTCGTGCACCATGCCGCGTGTGTGTCTTCTGTCGGTTCCGGTTTCGTGTCGTAACAGTTCCTTCCGTGATCCCGAGGAGACCAGTTGCTACGAGGATACTTCGAAGCTGGAATTTCCATAATTGGAAATTTGAGCCATCGAACTTGGTGATGCTTTTCAGATCGATGATCTCGGACATCTTTGCCGATTTCTTGCTTCGCTACAGGAACACCGGATTAGGGAGCAACGAGAGTATTGTCTGTCTCGTTCCAAGATGGCGAGATATCGCCTCAGCTCTCGAGAAAGAAACACTTCTTTCTGTGCACGTCAATTTCGTTCGGCCGCGTCTCCTGGGCCCATAACCTATTGAGGTTTTCGTGGAACGAAGTCCGACGTGAGCAAGCACAATTTATTATAATGGCTTGTAAAACGTGGTACAAAACAAAACTAGTCTTGATACGTGAGAGCGAGTCATACGGTGGTAGACATACACACAGAGCGACCACGACTGGGAAGAAGACGGAAGTCTTCCTCCGCCGGCGGAAGTATTGCGAGCGCCACCTTTAGAGCGCCGTGACGCGATTGGCTTTAGAGGGCGTGGAATACGTCGGTAACCCGCGGAACATAAATAATATCAGAAAATGTGAAAAGATACGTAAACGGAATAATGTTATTTCTATTAAATTGCCGTATTCCAACAGTATGTACCTATTATAAAATTTAAATAATAAAATGTAATTAAATCAAATGAAATAAAAACAGTCTGTGAACTATGATTGTTTCGTCAATCTGTTATGTATTAAAAATGGCGAAATTTGATTATTAGTATCCTACAATGTTAATAATATGGGAAAGGTGGAAGTATCGAGACAAATTAGAATCAACCTCACAGTATAATATGTGAAACGTCTACAGTCTTATCTCTTTGTTAACTCTCTCCTAACGAACTCTCTTCTTGCGTAAGCTCGGACTCGCTTCTTCCTCTTCCCCTCTACTGCCTTCTGTTGTCCTATGTCTAATTCCGCGAAATATGTAGCCAATCAATATAGCTGTTCCACAAAAGCTGCAAGTTGATTGGCTACGCATTTCTCAAAACTATAACTTGGACCAAGTACTAGCATCTTGGACACAGGCCTTAATTCGCCTGAATAGATACAGAGTTTCTAAATTTCTAAACAGTTGCTATTCTTTTCATCTGTGTTTTATTATTAACGCCATTATTTTTTTCAATAAAATCTTTAGTTTGATTTTTTAAGAAATATAACATTTTTTAATCAAAAACTAATACTAAAGCAACTAGTTTGTATAAATATCCGTTGTTATATTTGGCGCAATTTGTTGATATCATTACTTTTGTAGAGAAGATAGTTTTGTAGAGAAAATATTTTTGTAGAGAATATACTTTTGCAAAAAAGAGTAACAAAATATATTCGGTTGAATTGGAGCTTATACTTGGTGCTGTTTTTTACCTTTTTTTTTAAATATATGTTTTCTTGAAGCGCGATGTGCTTCACTTTTCTTTTAGATTCATAGTAAATGAAGATATGCAATTTA
>NW_011965540.1:0-7048 GCF_000949405.1 Vollenhovia emeryi
TAACCGCATCGGAGGGCCTGCCGCGCTGCGGACTTCATCGGCAGTGGAGTTTCGGCCAACACGAAACTCTCGAAACCAATATTTCACGGTGTAATCTGAAGGAGCACTAGCCCCATAATATTTATCCAACTTTTCTTTTGTTTCCTTCGCCGCTTTGCAACTCAAAAAATAATGTTTTATGAGAGAACGAAAATCGTATTTTTCCATACTCAACATAATGCCAAACACGTCAACAAAAATCAGCTGTCAAAACAAAACAAATGGCTGTATCGCGCTGAAATTTGACATGTCTGCCTAAATATGAATGGACTATAAGGCACCATAATCTTTTTTGCTATTGCAGTGCATACTGGCGGTCAAGGAGGTTACTTTTCACCCCACCTAGTAAGTACTATAATTGTCATTTTGAGAATACAACAAGAATACTTTGATTTAAAAATATGTTACTTTCTATCCAATATTGTTTTCTTTCTATTCAAGAAAATTATTCTTAAATACTAATTGTAAGCATATATTTTTCTTGATTAAATTATATAAAATTGCTACGTTTTAGTAAGTTTTTCTTCCTTTAACGCGATATAGTCTCATTTCAAGATTTTCACGTTGAAACTAAACATATGTTCGAAGGAAGAATATTCTTTTTTTTCTGTGTACCAAGTTCTAGCCTGGTTCAAAAATTTTCTCTAATGAATTGAATTAACTGTTAAATCGATGTCGCGATAAAATGTCCATGGCGTCTCGTTTATTTGAGGAAAACGTGTTTTCCTTTCTCGAGGACGTCTCTTCTTTTCCCTATCTATGCCGCATCCTAGCTGCACGGTGGACTCGCGATCGCAAACACCAGAGGCGATTCGAGGGTTCTAAGTAGAGCGTTGGATCGTATCGCAAGTATGTGCATTCGATTAATGGGATAAAAATGGAAGCACGCCACTTTTGTGTATTCGTTTATGTTAAACGAGATATCCCGCACGTGAAAGGGCAGATATTTACGAGAGATAAAACTTATCAAACGTTTTGTAGCCGACGTAACTGTACTTTCATATGACATTTGTCGTCCTTTTCCCACGTCAATATGTAAAAACGCCGCTCTGGGGATTATCGGATAACGCTAAACGACCGACCTCAGGAGGGTAGTTTTGCGGTAAAGGCGCGTGTAGGCGCGAGAGGCGCGATTCTATCGTCGTCGTTAACTTTCCGAGATTGCAAATTGAAATCATGGTGCCAAGAACGACGGTCTCATCGGGAATTTCCCTTTTAAAAAACAAAATAGGCGATTAAATTTATAGATTTATCGAGGAATCAGGGTCAGGTCAGATAATTATTTACTTCAACCTACAGCCAAGAAGAAGAATTTAATTTACCATTCAAAATTAATACACACTCGTCCTTCTATTTCTTTTATATATATTTCTATATAAACCTACCTTTAACATTCCATACAATTTTTCTTATACCTCACACATAACATTTTAAGCTTAACTTATTTGCCTTACTTTGTGCTATCTTGTCGTACATTTTGTTACATTATTTTGTTTTATATTATCTTGCTCTACTACCTTACGTCTATTACATTTACCTCTACAGCCTTGTTTCCATCTTCTTCCTATTTTCCTTTTTCTTTTCTTTCTCACATCTATAACTTTCTTAGAACTCTTCCCTTCGTTTTATCAAGTTACTCGCTTCAGCTCTATTTAATGTTTTCTTTTCATTTTTCCTAAATTATTAAACCAAATTTCGCTCGAAATTTCGCATCTCTTTAGAAAGTGACTCATATATTACCCTTTCCCGCTAGCAAAACACGCACTATCTTTTTCCTCTATCCAATATTTATTTCCCTCTTCTATAATTCCACATCTCACAATCAGTTTAATTACAGCCCTAATTCCCCACCTGTTCTCTATTTTGCGTTTTTTTTCTTTTTCAAATACCTCAGTCTTGTCGTTACCACTTCTAACTCTTAATACTTTCCATTATACTTTGCCTATCTTATTTTTCCTTCCTCTAATTGCCTTGCACGTTTCTTTCCCCACTTGTTAATTTCTTTTCTATGTTTCTCTCACCATTCTCCAAGCTTTTTATCATTCCGCATCCATTTCTATTGTAATACTCATCCTTTTCTTTTCCAGACTCTCCCCATTTATTTTTCACTCTTTCCTTCCAACAACCTTTTACCCATTTTGAGTCATCCGTTCTTTTCATCTTTATCTCGTACTTTCTTGCTCTTATTTTCCCTATCTCCCGCGTGGGAGGTAAAAGAGTTGTAATTCAGAGTCGCGATCGCGCTCCGTGGCCGTCTACGTCCGTCGGTGATCCCGTATTGTTGACGCAACAATGTTGGAATAACAATAATATCCGTTTATCTAGGACGATCACGAGTGCGCGCACGAGGCTTACGAGCCGAGTCGTATCGCCAAAGACTTGGGAGGATACTCGCCGCTATTGTTACACTTCACAATCAGTCAGCTGTGGGCCGTCTGGGGGGTGGTTTGGAAAGGTCTCGCGCGGATAGAAAGAGCCCTTTACTTTAGACGACAGTACTGCCTGACGCGACAAGGGTTGCTCGCCCCTCATACGAATTACTTTGCGATAAATAATATTAATCGAAACTAATTAACATTAAGAATTAATGCTCGGAAAAAAAGGAATATTTTTGTTAATTATTAAAATCTTTAATGCGATAAGGTTCTCAGGTACGATAAAGGGTCGTCGATCCGCACAATAAAAAGAAAGGGAGGGAAAAAGACGCGAATGCAAGCAACTGATATTCTCTTCCCTCCAAATTTATCGAACGAAGTGATTTAATAGGGTGGTCCAGGAGAGGTAAAATCGTCGCGAGCGAGTCAAACGAGATTGCGATGGGTCCGGAGATAGAATGACAGTGAAATGGAGGATTCTTCGGAACGAGAGAAGAAGAGGCCAGCATTCAACCCGTGGAACGACGCGCGAATTTTAACGCACGTCGCCTCGAACGTCGGTCGAGCGCCTGCGATGCCGTCGCAAACCTACAACCGCAATTCCTCGAACATCGGGGGCGAGAATTATTACAACACCGCCGACCGGGCGTCGTTTGATTATTTAAAAGTTGGCAACGCCATCCCATCGTACTCGGTTAACACCGTGCACCTGCAGAATCCCTACAGGCCGCCCCAACCATTGGAGGGATTCGCGTCCCGCGATCACACAAAGGTAAGATTTAACGCTCGGGAAATCACCGAGATCGTTTACGCACGAACAAGTTCGACTGCCGTGAACAGGACATCGATGCGTATCGCACAGGTACTGTCAGTTGAAGATAAGACGTGAGTTATACCTAAGGTAAATACGGTAAAATCCTCGATCCAATGGACCTCGATATTTCAGACTTAATGGCCCGGAAAAGTAATATTACGGTAACATTAGGTAATAATTTTTTTCCGTCTAATCTTATCTAATTATAAAATTATTTATAAAATTATTAATTTAAAAAATTAAATTAATAATAAAAAACACTTGAAGCTGAGGATTTCTCTTCATTTTCAAATACAGAATAAAGACTACTATAATTATGATAAAGTATTGTTTAACTACATTATCAAAAATAAATACGTAAATATATAAATGTTACATATTCTTTATTATAATTTAATAATTTTAGATTGCATATTACTACATATTGTATTAAAAGCTTTTTCTATATTAAAAACAATAAAAAAGGCCTTCTGGGTTATATTCGAGTTAAAACTTGATTAACGCACAGATCAAGGGTTTGCGTATCTTGATATAAGCGTAATTGTGTGTAGGATATGTATCGGACACAAGATTTTACTCTGAGGTCGAGATACAACAACAATCTGTTCGTAAAGAAGGAATCGGCAGTGAACAACAAAAACTACGATCAAGGGAACGAAAAAACGGAAAGGTAATGGTCCCTTTAATTAATTAAATGTCAATAATATGTATTATCTATCTGATCTAGTGTTGCACCTATTGCTAGATCGAAAACTAAGAAGCATCAAAATCTGACAGAGATCAGTGAGCTTGCCAAGCAGTATTGCTCATACAGCACCCTTCACGGCTTGCGTTACGTCGGTGACTCGGCATTATCATTCGTAGAAAGGTAATCGTAGAAAGTTGTCTGTCAAATAAATCAGGCATAAGAGATCCTTTCGACTTGGGCATTCTTTCAAATTTGAGATTTCACACGCAGAGACTTCGTAAAATATAAAATAATTTCCGAACAGTTATCGAGACATAATTTTCATTATGACGAAATCATTGATTTTAAAATATAATATTGTATATCACAGCACGTTATATTTATATTAAAAGAGATACATTTATATTCTAATTGTCTTTTAAATATCTTTGAAAATTAAATTATGCTTACGTATTTATGTGTGTGTACGTACTCGTATGTAAAAAATTATATATTATGATTATATTTTGTATAGGATAAATTGTCAGCTCTCTCAAGTTGGCAGGACCAAATCAGCAAAATCAAATGCGACCTATTGGATTTTTTAGTAGGTACAAAATTATTTTTGGTGGTACAAATTAGTACAAAATAAGTACTAAAAAATCCAATAGGTCGCATTTGATTTTGCTGATTTGGTCCTGCCAACTTGAGAGAGCTTAAATTGTCAGTTATAAGTGTTTACATTTTACCCAGATGTTTTAACACTAAATGCGTTATTTATTGCAGAATATTTTGGGTGATCTCATTTACTACCGCGCTAACAGTGGCGATATATTATATTTGTTACCTCTATCAGAAATGGAACGGAGCTCCTATCATGATTTCTTTGAGCCCCGATCCGATGTCCCTCAACGAGTTTCCGTTTCCCTCCGTAACAATATGCAACATGAATAGAGTTAAAAAGACGGAGGCAAAGCGGATTGAGCGTGGGTAAAGTGTACATTAAATTGTTATTAATATTACTCTATATAATAATTAATAATTATAAAATATAATTATAAATACATTGCATTGCCAGAAATATTTAAGAAATTATAATTAAAAATTATAAAAAAGAATCTTTTGCGTTTCTTTTGTTAGGTACGATGAATTGGATAAGTTATTGTTGGAAGATGTTTGCAATTCAGAGAGCAATATAACTTACGACGATCAGGTGAATGTCGAGTGGAACAGGATGCTACGGTTTATGATCAATGTACGTTGCATATGATATACATATATGTACATACATGTGTGTGTGTGTGGGGGGGGGGGAGGAATTAGTCAAGATAATTATAAAATCATATCTCTTGAAATGTTGACGAGATTGGTTCTTTTTAATTATGTTGTTGGAAAATTATTTAAATTCTCATTTCTCTTTGCACAAGGTATCCCAACCGTGCACAGACATGTTACATTACTGCCTTTGGCATGGGAATCAGACCGATTGCGAGAGGATTTTTAATCCTACCATGACCGACGAGGGTATTTGCTGTAATTTTAACGCGGTATCCAAGAAACATCTCTTCTATAACGCGTGAGTGAAGTGTAATCGATTAAACTTGTATAATTGTGAAATTGACGAATACGAGCTAAAAATATATTTCATATGATTGAAAATTTCTGTAAACGGTGTTTCAGAAAAGACTGGCCCGACCTCAATATCACGTATCCTTCCGAGAGCGTTGATTGGAACGCCGAAAAGGGGTACGATGCGAGTATGCCACCGGATGTTATACCATGGAGACCGTACGGCGCTGGGCTGTTTTACGGCTTGACTTTGGCTCTCGACGTCGATATAGATGAATATTATTGTTCGTCGACCGCCGGCGCGGGCTTTAAAGTGAGTTTCGCGCAATGAAAACTCTCCTTTTTATTTTCCCCTTCGCCTTTCGTAGGCGAGGACTCATCAAAGGACGAAAGGTTTTAAAATAGAATTTTATAAGAACTACTCTCCTAGGAAAATAGTTAAGGTGGTTGTCGGACGAACTCATTTTTCTTACGAAATATCTATACCTTTCGCAATATATAGAGGAAGATATTATCTAACTATTGTAAATTCAACTGACAAGGCAGATAACTACTATGAAATGTAGAGAACATTCCCTACATCCAATCAGTAGAATGCCACACTTTTAATTCTGGCATTAAAATAAATCTTACGATTTATAAATATATATAATTTTAACGCTCATTTAAAATTTAATATATAAAATAGATTTGTCTTTCACACGTACTATTATCTACAGTCTATACCTACAAATCTACTACTTCTTGTATCCCTATTTTCTGTATTCTCTAACTTTCTTTTCTCTCTCTGCTTCAGTATCCTCTTCTCTTGTCCTTTTTCCTCTTCACTCAAAGTTATTGTGACCTTTTTCTTTCTTACTTCTCGTTTCTTTTCCTTTCTTGTCCTGTTCCTCGAATACTCGTATCTTGTTCTATACTTCCCTTTGAGCATCCTCTTTACGCTTCTTTGTTATTATATCTCAATTATCTTTTTCTTCCTTTTCTCTTCTATTCCGGCGTTTCTTCTACTTCTTCATCCACAACTGTTACAATGTTTCTTCCTCTTCGTAACAGTTTTCTTTTCTCCGCTAGTCTTCTCTTCCTCCTTTCTCTCATGTCTTTTTCCTCTTCATTTAAAATTGCCTTTGTTCTTTCTTCTCGTTTCCTTCTTTCTTTCTTTTCCTTTTCTTGTCTTGTCCTTTAAGTGTTCACTGTGTGATTTCCGTGTCTGCGAAGTTGGCACGACATTCTACGAATTCCAAAAAAATACCAAGAGGTCCAATAGCACTTTTCATAGTTCTACAGTTCCTGATAAAAATTAGAAAGAGTTCCGCACTCCTTATATGAAAAACTCACATTTTAAAAAACGTCGTGCTAATTTCGCGAATCTAGCACGACACTTTCCCCTCTAAAGTCTAAAGTACCAAAACGCATTCACTAATATCATTTCTGGCGAGAGTTCCCGATAGTTATACTCAAGTTTCACATGTATATGCAATTTTGGATCGATATTACATCATTAACAATGTTTAAACAATTTTTCATATCGGCGACCAGCACGACACTAACAATAAAAATGTGTCGTGCTGATGAGTTTCAGCAGTT
>NW_011965541.1:0-7051 GCF_000949405.1 Vollenhovia emeryi
AGTAGGGTATATAGGGGGATTCTAACTCGGGAGCTCCGAGGGGGGAGCGGGGCGGGGGGGTACCCCGCGGCGAGGGGACAGCGGGGAGGGGGGTACTCCGTGGCGCGGGGGCCGCGGGGAGGAGGGAAGTACGCGACCTTGACGTCACGCAAGGTGCTGACCTGTCACTACGTGACATGTAACAGATATCTAGGTGCTGATCTGTCATCGAACACCTGGACGCGTATGAGTCACGGGGTCAAGCGTCGAAACCTGGCTGATGACTTTCTTATCAAGGTGAACGATGTCGAGAAGTTCCGCGTTTATTATTCCACAGCGCTTGGCTATCCGCGGGGAGGGAGATATTCCGCGGCGATCCGCGAGGACGCGGGGAGGACCGCAGCACTACGCGATCCGCGGCGCGGGGAGGTCCGCGGCGCGAGGCAATCCGCGACACATGCATGTAATAGATATCATCGGAAGATGACGATATACAAATGATTAGCGCATACACACAGCTGCGCGCATCCATGGCATGAGTCATGAGGTCAAGCGCCTAAACCTGGCTGCTGACAGCGACTTTCTTGTCTAGGTGCGTGATGTCAGAGAGTTCTGCGTTTAAACTCGCACCTACTGTGTCAGCATGTAATAGATATCACCGAGGATGCCTTTGATTAGCACCGATACCACAGCTACACGTATTATTTTCCATGGTATTGTGGCGAGTATATCGTCAAATCCAACGGCTATAACGCGCGAATAGACAAATCACAGATACACATACAGGCGAGACGCGACGAGAAAAACAAAGACAGCTGGGCGAAAACAAAGGCACTGGCGAAATTTAAACTGCGGTGACTTTGAGCCGAGGAAACGATCTAAGGTTTTAGGAGACTCGACCGAGAGACGTGCTCGCGTGCGGACGTGTGATCGAGAGAAAGATCTAATTGTGAGAATCTCGAGGACGGAGAATAAATTGTTCTTGCATCATATTCTGTACGATAAATCTAATTATTCCCGCACGCCTAACGATCCTAAAGTGGTGACCCCGACGTGATCGTTCTCCACGGACAGTTTTTTTTTTTTGTGATAAAAGTGAATTTCGGGATCGGAGCACGGTCGAGCCAAGAGACTTTTTTTTAATACGAATCAATTCGCCATCGGTCGCGAGGCGAACGCGTAAGAGACACGGTGCAATGGTGTTGACGCGTGAGGAAGAAGCAGCCGCTCAGCTGGCGGCGGAGCAACAGCAACGGCTAATCGAACAGACACGTCAGCATCTGGAGAACGAGACCCGCGCGCGTGAGCAGCAGAGACTGCAGTCGGCGCAGCATCCGGGGGTGACGCAGCCGATAGCGTTGGAGCAGCCACCAGGGTTTTTCTTGCCGGGCGCTGAGGTGAGTCGCGTGGGCATGCGAATGCCGGAGTTCACGCCGGCTGACCCTGAGCTATGGTTCAGTATCGTCGACCGTAGTTTCCAAGCCGCCGGGATAACGGTCGACGCGACAAAGTTCGGGTACGCGTTGACATCCATCGGCCCGCGGTACACGACCGAGGTACGCGACATTATAATGAATCCGCCCGCGGAACGGGCGTACGAAACGCTGAAGGCAGAGCTGGTCAAGCGGCTTAGCTTGTCGCAGGAGCACAAGACCCGGAGACTCCTCGAGCACGAGGAAATAGGCGATCGAAAACCGTCGCAATTTTTGAGGCATCTTCGCGGCCTCGCTGGGAACGTCGTCGGCGACCAGGTGTTACGAACGATTTGGCTGAGTCGTTTGCCGGCGTACATCCAGCCGCATTTAGTGACGCGCACAGCAGATACGCCCGAACAATTAGCGGATATCGCGGATGCAATAGTCGAGGCGACTCGGGCGCCAGCGTTTCAGGTAGCAGAGACGACCAGATATCCCGCGCCCCAGGGCCAGAGCACGAATGACTCTGCTTCGATTGAAGCAAAGATAGAAATACGTTTAGCACAGATGCGATTGGCGATGCAGCAGGAGATTTCGGAGCAGTTGACGGCCATTCGCAGATCAATCGAAGCGATTAGCGGCGATCTTCGCGATGACGATCGGCGTCGTCCGCGCTCGCGTTCGCGTTCACGTTCGCGCCCGCGTTCGCGCCAGAGTGCGCGATCGGGAAGCCGTGATCCTCCAGCAAGCGGTATATGCTGGTATCATTGGAAATTCGGACCAGGTGCCCGGCACTGTAGGGCACCCTGCTCGATGCAACAGCAGGAAAATGCGGTGGCCGGTCGCTAGTGGCGGCGAGCGACTCGGGCCATAGTGCACGTCGCCTTTTCGTTACCGACAAGGAAACGAAGGTCAGCTTTCTGGTTGACACGGGGGCTGACCTTTGTGTTTATCCGCGGAAAATGATGCGCGGCCCGTTACAGAAATCTACGTACGAACTTTCAGCCGCGAACGGGACAATTATTCACACGTATGGCACAAGGTCTATGACATTGGATTTCGGATTGCGGCGTGCTTTTGTGTGGCGTTTCGTTATCGCGGACGTATCAAGACCGATTGTCGGGGCGGATTTTTTAGCATATTACGGATTATTGGTCGATTTGCGAAATTCTCGGCTGGTAGACGGAGTGACAAGTCTGACCGCGAAAGGACGCTGTATACGGTGCGATGCACCATGCATTAAGACGGTGACGGGCGCAACGGCGTATCACGAGTTGCTGACGAAGTACCCTGACGTAACGAGACCGGAGGGACGACCGAGCGAAATAAAACACGATACGCGTCATTTTATCAAAACGACACCGGGGCCGCCGGTGGCATGCAAGCCGCGAAGACTTGCGCCAGAGCGTTTGGCGGCCGCGAAGAAGGAGTTCCAGAAGATGGTGGAGCTCGGCATCGCGCGACCTTCTAAGAGCTGTTGGGCAGCACCGTTGCATTTGGTGCCGAAAAAGGGCGAGGAATGGAGGCCCTGTGGTGATTATCGGGCGCTCAACGCGCGAACGATCCCGGATTGCTATCCGGTGCGGCATATTCAGGATTTCGCACAGACCCTGCAGGGAAAAAAGATCTTCTCGACCGTGGATCTCGTCAGGGCATATCACCAGATTCCGGTCGCCGACGAGGATATCCAGAAAACGGCAATTACCACACCGTTTGGAATGTACGAATTCCCGTGCATGTCTTTCGGGTTGCGCAACGCAGCGCAGACTTTCCAGCGATTTATTGACGAGGTTCTGCGGGGTCTGGAATTTTGTTACGCGTATATTGACGATATCCTCGTCGCATCGTCAACAGAAGAGGAGCATCGGATGCATCTCGAGATTTTGTTCAAGAGGCTGCGAAAGTACGGAGTGGTCATCAATCCAGCCAAATGCATATTTGGGCAACCAGAAGTGGAGTTCCTCGGCTACTCCGTGACAGGAGAAGGAACGCGACCGTTGTCTGCGCGGGTGCAGGCCATCCGGGATTATCAGGCGCCGAAGACGGCGAAAGATCTGCGGCGGTATTTAGGCATGCTAAACTTCTATAGAAGATTCTTGCCGAAAGCTGCCGAGGTACAGGCACCGCTCAATGACCTCCTTCAAAATAACACGAAGGGGAAGGAGCCGGTGTTGTGGACATCGCGAGCGCAACGGGCGTTCGAAGAGACAAAGGAGAGCCTGGCGCGGGCCGTTTTGTTGGCACATCCGAGGATGAACGCGGACTTAGCGTTGTTCACGGACGCGTCAGGTCACAGCGTCGGTGCGGCGCTACAGCAGCGAGGTGATAACGGTTGGGAGCCTCTAGCGTTCTTCTCGAAAAAGTTGAGCCCCGCCGAATCTAAATATAGCGCGTTCGATAGAGAGTTGTTGGCGGTGTATCTCGCGATTAAATATTTTCGACACATGTTAGAAGCACGAACTTTTACAATTTACACGGACCATAAACCGTTGACCTTCGCGTTCCGGCAAAAACCGGACAAGTGCTCGCCGCGCCAATTTAGACATTTGGATTTTATAAGTCAGTTCACGACATTCGATATATACCAGGGCCAGATAACGTTGTTGCTGACACATTTTCCAGAATTGACGAGTTACAGATGCCCATGGACTATAAGAGGCTGGCTGCATCGCAGAAATCCGACGAGGAGCTTGGAGGTTTGTTGAGCCGGGAGTCGGGCTTGCGACTGAAGGAAATCGCGATCCCTGGAACCGGTGTAACCGTGTTATGCGACACGACGACCGCGACGCCGCGGCCATTCCTGACGAGGCCCTTCCGCCGAACCGCATTCGACAGTATCCACAACCTGGCTCACCCAGGAATCAAAGCGACGGTCAGGCTCATAGCTCAACGCTATGTTTGGCCGTCGATGAACACAAACTGTCGAGAATGGGCCAGGGCATGTGTGCAGTGTCAGCGAGCCAAAGTCACGCGCCACGTCGCGGCACCCTTGGGAGCGTTTGCTGCGCCGTCCAGGAGATTCGAGCATATCCACTTGGACATAATTATAATGCCGGTCTCAGAGGGGAAGAGATATTGCCTCACCTGCGTCGATCGCTTCACGCGATGGCCAGAGGTTTTCCCTCTGGAGGACCAGGAGGCGGAAACGGTCGCGAGAGCTTTCTTCCAGGGCTGGATCTGCCGGTTTGGAACGCCGTTGCGGGTGACCACTGACCAGGGGCGTCAATTCGAGTCGCATCTTTTCCGTCAGCTGAGTGAGCTGACGGGAACGTCGCATCTGAGGACAGCAGCATACCATCCGCAAGCGAATGGTATGGTGGAGCGCTTTCATCGCCAGCTCAAGGCGGCGATAAAGTGCCACCGGGACGGCCAGTGGACTCGGACGCTGCCGACGGTTCTACTGGGCATACGAGGTGCCTGGAGAGAGGATCTAAAGGCGACGGCGGCCGAACTCGTCTACGGAGAGACGATCCGACTTCCGGGGCAGTTTCTGAGTCGACTGCCATCAGATGATACGAGCGACGGCGCCAACTACGTGAAGGAGTTGAGGCGTCGCTTCGACGATTTGCGCCCGGTCGGGGGAACTTGCCACGGACAGCGACGTCCTTTTGTGTTCAAGGACTTGGCGACCGCTGGCCAGGTGTTCATTCGGCACGATGGACCGAAGACGATGCTGCGACTGCCCTACGATGGCCCGTTTGCGGTTGTAAGCCGTAGCGACAAAGATTTTGTCGTACGGGTGCACGGGAAAAATATCACGGTCTCGATAGACCGTTTAAAACCGGCATATTTACTTGCAGATGATATAGCAGGCGACGAGGCACAAGCACCAGGGTCAACGGCACTCGACCAAAATAATAACACGGACGGAAGCTCGAGACAAACGGAGAGCGCGCAGCCCGTGCAGGAGCGAACGGCAAACGTGAGGAGATCAGGAAGAAGGGTTCGATTCCCGGATCGCTTCCAGGCGGGACTATAGTGCGACAAATAATACTTGTTTTTTTGTTGTTGTTCCTTTTGCGTCTCTGTATGAGCATTATTGATAATCAGTATGCATGCATCACCTGTTTGGGCGATGATAGATTTAATGACGGCCGTATATAGGTACAAACTTTGTAATGGAATTGACGCGAGCACGTAAAAGCACACACGACGGGGTTATCTCTATCGCACCTAGTCATTTATATTTCTTTTTTTTATATACTACTCACGACTAGCTATCATGCCTATGGACCCAAAAATTTTTGTTGTATTCTAGATTGTAATGCGTTAGGTATGCGCCGCGTGAATTTAAATCATATGAAGCAGTAAACAGTGCGACGGCCGCGCTGTCAATCCCGCAGTATGTAGACACGCGTATTTATCGTGCTATTAGTATAGCACTGGCGGGGGAGTACTGTGGCGAGTATATCGTCAAATCCAACGGCTATAACGCGCGAATAGACAAATCACAGATACACATACAGGCGAGACGCGACGAGAAAAACAAAGACAGCTGGGCGAAAACAAAGGCACTGGCGAAATTTAAACTGCGGTGACTTTGAGCCGAGGAAACGATCTAAGGTTTTAGGAGACTCGACCGAGAGACGTGCTCGCGTGCGGACGTGTGATCGAGAGAAAGATCTAATTGTGAGAATCTCGAGGACGGAGAATAAATTGTTCTTGCATCATATTCTGTACGATAAATCTAATTATTCCCGCACGCCTAACGATCCTAAAGTATGATCAAGCGCCGAAACCTGGCTGCTGACAAAGTCTTTCTTGTCTAGGTGCATGATGTCAGAGAGTTCCGCGTTTAAACTCGCACCTACTGCGTTAGCATGTAATAGATATCACCGAAGATGCCTCTGATTACCACCGGCACAGCTGCGCGTATTCTTATTTTCCATGTTATGAGTCACGGGGTCAAGCGCCTAAACCTGGCTGCTGACAGTGACTTTTTGTATAATCCGTCCGGAAGCCCGCTGCACCACAGTAGGAGATTTCATACGAGATTGAGAAGAAAAACATTGTGGACAGTATAAAGTCTGAAAAGACGCTAGCGCGACAACATGAAACAACGAGAGCAAGATCTGGTGGAACGAGCCGACAGGATCACCACATTAGGTGATTATTTGGGGTGGCTGCAACAATGCTACGAATGTATCGCAGAGCTAGAGGAACACAGCCGTGTCAAACGTCCAAGGCTATCCATCGGTAACAGACAATCGCTGGTGGCTCGAATCGCGCGACTCGAGAGTGTCAAGTGCCGAGTTGAAAGACGATTTGTACATTTCGGGGGTGGCGATGCAGGGCCTTCTTCGAGAGTGCAACTGTCGTGGCGCAAGATCGACACCGCGTTCGAAAACCGCGTGCTTACCGGTGCGGTGATTAACGCGGAGTACATTGAACCGCGCAAATTTCTCGAGAACGCTCGCGATATCGTGATCGAGCACGTGCGAGACGCTATCGAGCGATATAATTGTGTAAAGGCGAATACCGCGTTCAACGGGGAGTTTGTGGCGGGTGATAAACGTGCGAATAAAAGCATAAATACAAAAAACTGTTTATTACAACGAACCTACAACTGTGGTACGAGTCGCGCATAATCGGTCCGACTCTAGCTGAACTCGAAGAGTTTCAGGAGCGTGATAGCGGGTGGGCGTTGTCGCGTATAC
>NW_011965542.1:0-3149 GCF_000949405.1 Vollenhovia emeryi
AAGCGGAACTCTCTGACATCATGCACCTAGACGAGAAAGACTTTGTCAGCAGCCAGGTTTAGGCGCTTGACCTCATGACTCATGCCATGGATGCGCGCAGCTGCGCTAATCATTTGTATATCTCCCAGTGATATCTATTACATGCATGTGTCGCGGATTGCCTCGCGCCGCGGACCTCCCCGCGCCGTGGACCTCCCCGCGCCATCGCGTAGCGTCGCGGTCCTCCCCTACCCGCGCGAATCGCGTAGCGCCGCGGTCCTCCCCCTCCCCCGCGCGAATCGCCGCAGAATATCTCCTTCCCCGCGGATCGCCAAGCGTCGTGGAATAATAAGCGTGGAACTCTCTGACATCATGCCCCTTGATAAGAAAGTCATCAGCCAGGTTTCGGCGCTTGACCCCGTGACTCATACCCGCCCAGGTGTTCGATGACAGGTCAGCACCTAGATATCTGTTACATGTCACGTAGTGACAGGTCAGCACCTTGGGTGACGTCAAGGTCGCGTACTCCCCCTCCTCCCCGTGGTCCCCTCGCCCCGGAGTACCCCCCTCCCCGCTGTCCCCTCGCCACGGGGTACCACCCCCCGCCCCGCTCCCCCCTCGGAGCTCCCGGGGTAGAACCGGCCTCTATACCCTACTTATAATATACGAATTATATGGGTTTTGTGCACGAACCGACAATGTTCCACTAATCGGACTAAATCAGAGAACAGCATGGTATCATTGAAATAAAGTTAGTGATTTAACAAAAAATCTATTCGCTTGAATAAGTTATAGGTTACCTAACCTATAACACAGGGACCTAGTGAGACAGTAACGAGTAACGAGGTATAAATAAAAAAAAGCTTTTACGTTTCGTGCACCACACGACCGCGCATCATGGAACGCAAGAAGGCTCCGTACAAAATCGTCGATTATTCCCTGGCGTTTAATATCACACAATCGGTCATTTCGAGGTTCTCTCTCGTAATAAAATAATAATTGTGCACAATTATATTCTAATAAATAAACAGTACGAGATATTTAACACTACAAAAGAGGTGATATCACCTAAAAAACTTACCTTTTTAAAAAAAGGTAAAAAGGCACCAAGTATAAGCTCCAACGACCGAATATATTTTGTTACTCTATCTTTTTGCATCTTTACAAAAATATCTTCACTACAAAACTATCTTCTCTACAAAAGTAATGATATCGTCAAATATCGCCAACTAAACTAAATAGTTTTAAACGTGGTGGAGCGATGATTGGAGTGGGGGCATGCCCGCCGGCTGGGCGCCCGCGGACGCCCGTTGCCCGCGGTTTAGACAATTTGCATCTCTACAAAAATATCTTCACTACAAAACTATCTTCTTGTGACCGTTCGAATCTGTATTTTGGGGCTACGGATAGCCGTGGGAATTCTAGGGTCCGGCGGTGGGTGTTTCGAAAAGAGAGAGAGTCAGGTTCTAACTTAATTACTAAAATATATTTACAACTTAAACTACATGTATCTACTTATGACTAACTTAGAACTATTCTTACAACTATTGCCGTTCTGACGGCTGTTCGCTAGCGTGATCTGGCGCACGAGCGCTTCGGAAGATTGCTAATGTGTGCGCGGCGGCGATCTATTGGTCGTTACGGTCGGCGGCGGCGCGGTAGTACGGCGCGGTTCGGGCCGGTGTGTTCGTATACGTGTCGGTTTGTTCGGAGTCGGCGCGGTACGACGGTTCGGTGCGGGCGGCGCAGGCGCGGTATGTTCGGTGTCGAAGCGGTGCGATGTCTTCTCGCCGATGACAGCTCGTGTTCGTGGTTAGGTCGGGTGTTGTGTATACGAGCCACTGAACACGTGGCGAGGATTGCAGGCTTCGCTCAGCTCGCTCTAGCCCACAGAGAGGATTGTCACTCAGCTCGCGGTTCTCGGGTAGACGCTCAGCGCACGTCGTGATCGGAGGCGGTTAGGTTTCTCGCTCAGCACGCGAGGTTTGGAAGCGGTTCGGACTCAGCTCGTCGTCCCCGTAGGTAGACCTGCTCAACTCGCTGGTCGGGACTGGTGTCTCGGTGGATTTCTCGCCGTCTTTTATACTAATCGGTTGTAGGTGCGGGACGGAGTGGTGCCGGGAAAAATGTGCGCGGTGGGGAAGTTACTTGTTGTTTACGGCACGTTACATTCTCTACAAAAGTAATGATATCATCAAATGGCACCAACTAAACTAAATAGTTTTAAACGTGGTGGGGCGATGATTGGAGTGGGGGCATGCCCGCCGGCTGGGCGCCCGCGGACGCCCGTTGCCCGCAGTTTAGACAATTAAATACAAAAAATATTTTATTTTAAATTACAAAAACTTGGCGCTGCTCAACCGAATTTTAATAGCTAATTATAACTATCATGTCTCGTGATATATTACTAACAAAAATGTTAGCATTTTCCTATGCATCTATGTCGTCTATTGTGCTGTTGTTTGCTAGCAAAGCTTTGATGTCGGAAATCAAACATTTGCATGACCCAAACGATATAGCATATTTATATCTGTTAAAAAATTTAAAACAATGTATGCTAACTCTTTATTAACAGTATGTTCGTTCGATGTGTTCTCTCTTCAGCTGCGAACTTAAATGCAATATTATGTAACATTATGCTAGCTATACGATCATGGTCGGGAAGGTTATCCAAAGTTTTACAATAAGTTTTCGGAATACTTGTACTATTGCGTAGATATTCGTACAGATCATCATTCCTTTACTCTAATAATGCGTCATCGCACATATCCGTGAGAAAAAGTATAATCTTTTGCATGACATAAAATGTCGGAGTAGCTTTCTGACCACAACTGTACTTGAATAACTCAAACATGGAATTCATATTCCTAGCAAAGAGCTAGAAAAAAGCTAGCTCATCTATTACTAGAATTTTTTCTTTCCGTACATTGCTTGAGCATACTGACTATCTGCATAATTCTACACAGTTCTATATAATTCTATAAATTTATACATGTTTTTATATGAACAATTTTTATATAATTATCTGACTTTATACAATTATACACACACAATTATAAATAAGCAATTTTTTACAATACAATTTGTTTCATATGAAACAATGTCTAAATCTATAAAGTTATACAGAACTGTGTAGAATTGTAAATTTGTAGGCACATCACGCACGCACG
>NW_011965542.1:4506-7051 GCF_000949405.1 Vollenhovia emeryi
GCACGCACGCACGCACGCACGCCTACAAATATACATGTAAAAATTATACGGTAAATATGCAGAATAGGTCACACCTCACCGATTTCTTCGCTACTTAGGTATGTTGTAGGGGAGAGTTTTCTGAGTAATTCCCCGCAAGAATCAAGTGGGGGACGGCATTGGTTTAGGAGATATAACAAATTGAAAACTGAAATTTTTAATACGTTTCTGGGTAAATATTTAGATAAGGTCAACCAAATGAATTTGATCTTGACATATGTTGTCAAGATCATGACCCTGAGTGACCTTCAAGAAGTTTTTGCCATCGGTCGGTGTTTATTAAAAAGTTATAAACAAAAATGTTTAACCACTAAAATATAATTTTCTGACATCCTATGTACAATAAATGCTTTTATTTACCTTCAGTATTGAACGCAGGTAAGGAAAGAGCAAGGGCGGGGGGAGGGCAAAACTAATTCCACGCGTAGTACGGTTCCACATGGGTTTACAACTTTCCACGTGAAGCGAGATCCACTCCACACCTCTGACATAGGATGGGTAGGGTTAGTTTTAACGAAGTGGAGCCCCCCGAAGAGGGGGCGGAACACACTCTCTTCACGCATACATTTTTCTATCTACATTTGGTGGAGGGGAGTGACTTATATGTGGGTAGAAAAATGTATGCGTGGAGACAGTATGTTCCGCCCCCCCCTTCGGGGGGGCTCCACTTCGTTAAAAATAACCCTACCCACCCTATGTCAAAGGTGTGGAGTGGATCTCGCTTCACGTGGAAAGTTGCAAACCCATGTGGAACAGTACAATGATGAAAGTACATGCGTGGAGACAGTATGTTCCGCCCCCCCTTCGGGGGGGCTCCACTTCGTTAAAATATAACCATACCCAAATGTTAAGATTGAAATTCTGCGTGTTTATTTTTAGTTTTCGTTTAGTCTGATATGCGTTATTATGAGTGCGTCCTAATGTCATTCTGTACTCGCGTGTTGCCAAGCGCGTAACCTTTTCTTTTGTCTCTGCGCGCGCACTACTGATCCTACTGTACTGTTCGAGGGCGCACGGCGTGAACACGTTGTATCCGCCTGCATCCTTTTCGTGTACCTGTAGTGGTGATCTCATCGAGCCACTTAATAAAGTGCTTTTGTCTAATCATACATCGCGTGATTAACATTGTATTGTACACATCCATCGATCTCAAGAATGTGGCCAGATTCGATGGCACGAACTTCCAAGCATGGAAATTCCAAATGAGGGCGATCCTCGTGGCGAACGACATTCTGGGCATCGTGGATGGATCCGAGACAAAACCGGAAGATGCAACACAGAAGAAGGCATGGATTCAGCGGGACGCTAAAGCTATGTTTATACTTTCCTCCTCAATGGATACCTCGCAGCTGGATTATTTAATCACATGTGAATCGTCGGCAGAGATGTGGCAAAAATTACGTTTAATCCACGAGCAACAAAGTGAGTCTAACAAATTATCTTTAATGACTAGATTTCACGAATACAGGATGGCCACAGGTGACTCTGTTACGCAGCATATTGCGAAGGTTGAAAACATGGCGCGACAACTAAAAGATTTAGGAGAGACGGTTTCCGAGGTCACTCTCATGGCAAAGATTTTGGGCAGCCTGCCATCTAAATTTAATGCGCTAGTCACAGCGTGGGACAGTGTGGACGCAGGTAAGCAAACACTGCAAGGGTTAACGACGCGACTCATTAAAGAAGAGGATAGGATGTCTGCAACCGACGAGTCAGCTAGTGCACTGACAGTAGCGAACAAGAGTAAGTCGTGCACCGCATCAAACGCTCCACACAAGTCCACTCAACATAATCGGCAATCAATGGAGTGCTTTTATTGCCACAAGAAGGGGCATATAGCCAAAAATTGCCGAAAGAGGGAACGAGATCTGAAACAGAAACAACCACAGAAAACCCAAAAGGATGAACAGTCAGCAAACGTCAGCGCGTTTATGGTCATGGGCGATTCGTGTGCAAATGTGTCTAATCCAAACGAGAACTGGTATTCGGATAGCGGGGCATCCAAGCACATGTCCTTCAATAGAGATTGTTTTCAAGATTTCGTTGAAACTGGCAACGAATATGTATCTCTCGGTGACGGAGCTCCAAGTGAAATCAAAGGTCGCGGAACGGTATACATCAAACTAAGTGTCAATGGAACTTGGTACGATGGCAAGCTTGAAGATGTTCTATATGTGCCCTCGCTCAATAAGAATCTGATTTCAGTGGGAGCATGTTTAAAAAAGGGGTACAAAGTTGTCTTCGAAGGTGACGGTGTTGAAATACGTCTAGACAACGTTCTCAAGGCTACTGGGATAAGAAAGGACAATAATCTATTCCAGATGTCGATTCGAACTGTTATGAGAAGTGAAAATTGTGCAGCGGTCGTTACTGATCTGCAACTTTGGCACGAGCGACTCGGCCACGTGAGCTGCAAAACTCCACGTGAAATGAACAAGCAAGGACTGTTGCAGTTGGGCAAGATACCTGACGACGTCGACTTCTTATGCGAAGCTTGCCACTATGA
>NW_011965543.1:0-7062 GCF_000949405.1 Vollenhovia emeryi
ACAAAAACTACTCAAATTTACTTTTGGTCACCGGTGACTAAAATAAAGATCATCATTTTTGCCAGTTCGGTCGATTAAAAAAAAAATCCCCTGGTTAATTACCACCGGGGACAAAAACTACTCAAATTTGCTTTTAGTCACCGGTGACTAAAATAAAGATCATCATGTTTGCCAGTTTGACCAGATTTTTAAAAAAATCCCCCCCCCCCCACTATTATAAAAATTGCGATATTATAACGTTAGCCGAAGAAAACGTGAAGGGATTAATAATGAACAGTTGAAAATATTTCCTCAACCAAGTGGAATGGCGACGCAGCGTGCGCTGAAACGTGATTACTAACGCAGCATTCGAAAAATTTGCACTTTCTAATTTGAGGGCGCCGACCAGTTTGAGTTACCGCAGTTCGCTGAAGGCGTACGGTACCTCCGGGGCCGAAGCCGCATTTTATTGCGGCCGCCGCCGGCGTTTTCGATAGAACGCTACGTTCCCCTGATTTCGCGCACGAGCAAAAACCCGAGTGTTTTACGAGTTCGTTAAATCCGGCCGTAAGTTTTCGCGTTCTTGGACTCCCAGTTTCGACGACGGGGCGACGCGACGGTGGAGGCGACTAATGAACGTAGGTGGTGTAGGAAGCATCTTTTTGCCCGGCGAAGCCTACACGGTGAATTGCCCAATCGAAAGGAGCGTAACAAAGTTTTTCAGGGTGAAACGAACGGTTTCGCGCGGCTTTAACGACACGCTCGCGATACAGCGCGGCCGCGTGGGCGTGCGCATGGGCGTGCGAGAGGAAGTCTTCCTCCACGAAATGATCCTCGGCTTATTTTTCGCGTGTGGACGTTCGCACAATTCCTGAGGGAGGTCCGTGGATAGGTACGCGTCGCGTTTTCTCCATTTGTCTATGGAAAGTAGAACGATGTTGCTTTTAATGATGAAATAAGTCTTCAGGAAACTGAGAGGATAAAGAGTTTTACACAATGCGTCAGTATTTCTTTTTTATTTTATGTTAAATTTTTAACAATACCCGAGTCAAAATTTTGGTACTATTTTGAGGCTTTTAAGGATAATTTACATCTACTTAGACCAGCAATAACCTACTTTGACGACATTATATTTTTTTACTCCTCCCTTGAATCTTTAATTCTAAAAATGTACTTTGGCTCCTACTTAAAAGGACCTACTTTAATGCTAAATTGGCAAAAGTAGAAATTTCCGACACTATCGGTTTTAAAGTAAGAGTAAATTTTGTACTTGCAGTTCGATCTTTTTTACTGTCTTAGGTCCTACTATGTAATAAAATTAAAGGTTCAATGTAGGGCCAAAATTTCGACTCGGGATATGAGAGAGATGTGCGACCTCTCGATCCTTGCGCTAATAATTTCGGACGCTTTTATAGCGTCCGCGCGTCAGTTCATTATCAAACCGAGAGAATTAGCTTCGTGCGTGCCGGCAGGATCGATGGATCAAATTTACTTCGCGACATCTCCCATTTTGCATACGTAGATCACGCGCGATAACTTATGCAGCGCGCGTCGCCTCGACTCGGGCCGGAATCACCAGGATCCATAGATCACCTTAATGCTGTCGCTACGACGGCTCGTAAATCATGGTGATCCACCCACGCTGCGATCGGATCGATAAGAAATCTTCGCGAGACTGGTAGACGACCTGAGACATGGCTTCCTAGTCGTGTCGTCGAGAATAATAACGCATCGAGATTTTGGACAGTTCCTGCATATCTTACGCCTCTCGCACTTGCTCATTTATTTGCGACTTTAAGCTCAAGTCTAGTCATGAAACATTTCTATACCTTCGTATTATTTCTCTGTGTGTGTGCGCGCTAAGATGTCTTACTAATCGTTCGCAGGATCATTCATGTACCTATTTTATTAGCTCTCGATATATCGTCGATGTCTTCTCAAATAATACCAAGCCGTTCTCGCCTCCATCGCGTAACATTAAACACAAACGTTTACGCAACCACATTATGTAAACCGACTACTTGAAAGCTATTCATAGTGTATTTTTTCGGCGCGCGTGAAGAGACTCGAGAGCGAGTCTGGACCATCGAGAGACCACCGATCTGGTCCATCGACCGGGCCGATTTTTTTTTCCTTCCACCCGAGACTCTTGCGTCACAAACGTTTAGGCTCTCCCTCTCGTGCGCGTCGAAAGGCTGTCATTAAAAACAAATTTTCGGCACCCTTGCCAGTCCCAGGCGGCTCGGACCAAAATAGAAGAATTCTCTGTTTGATCATCGAACACGCGTAAACATCACTGCAACTCGAAGTGAAGTGCCGATGGAACTTTTGCAGACAGCACTCACGCTATAAATTAATTCGACGTGATAAAAAAATATCACTCGGTCTGCACAATAATTTATGAATGCTCCTCAAACAACTCGTTAATTAAATATTTATCTACAAAAATTGCATTTTCAAATTAATTGTCCATAAGTTTTCAACTATTTTTAACATTCGCGTCATAAATGAAAAGTTATATTTGAACATCAATTTAGTGTCCTCTTAGAGAATGTCTTTTTCTCCCTTGCCAAAGATTTTTTAATATTAAAATCTTTGCATCGTATTACTACAGAATAGAATTCTAATTTAGCCAAAAAAAAAAAGTGCAAACTGAAGCGCGTGAATAATTAAACTGAGAGACTTTCCTTCAAGTAATCGTGCGTCAAATAAATACGTGTGCGCAATTCATGAATCGCATAGTTTGTCACGTAATAGCACGGGTTGTAATCGCCGCGTTCGTTATGTTGAATGTGTATAATTTCGCCGGCCGTGCATTCTATGATCATGTTTTTGCAAAGGAGTCTTACCTGCCTCTCTTAACGAAGATATATGCCCCGCGTTCTGCACGCAGTCTATCTTATCGCTTCTTTGCAATGCTCGAGACGTCTGCAAATCTGTCCCATTAACATTCTGATTACGCTAATCGCAGAATGAGACTCCTGCCAGGCGTATGATGTAACAAATTCCCTTTATACTTAAAGACTAAGAAATATACGAATTGCTAATTTTACGAATAGACGGCTGGTATAAATCATCAACGCTTATTTTAACTGAAATGAAAAGAGCACGGGGAAGAATAATGAGTGATAAAGCAAATGCATTTCTTTTCGTTGCGACTTTTACTGACTCTTTTTCTTATAAGCAATAGAGTTAAAGTAAGACCCTCAAATGCAACTAAACAACACACAAGAAAAGGCCGACGCGGGTCCGAGGCGAGATGTAGGTAGCCCATACTTGAAATTTTTTAAACGTGAATTCATATACCGTTTCTTTCCACCTTTGTCCTGCAAGCCGGTTTCTTTTCGGACATAACGCAGTTTTCTTACGGATGAAGTTACGATCGTCAGTAATTTCACATAAAGGCTATTCTACAATTGCGTAAACGTGGTTGTTAGCGGTTGTACAGTGTTGTAAAACACAGTTTTAAACTAGCATTTCCGATTGTAAAGCCTGTTGTAAAAGATGGCTGAACTTGATCTTCCACGACTACAATGATATAGGACGTAAAAGCTAACTAATCATTTCAATTACGACGTATCTCACTCTATTGTATATTACTTTGATGTACAACACTTACTACTACTTCTACTCCTACAACCCTACAACTACGTTTACGCAATTGTAGAATGGCCTTAATCAAACCGATAAACGATCTGTAATTATATTTCAAATATTTCAAATGCTAAATTTAGCATTCCATACACCCCACCCCGTGCTGTAAATTATTCTTATTGCGATAAATATTACCTCAGCCAGAATTCGAACCTGGGACCTCCCTCAATCGTCTTGCCAACTCGACCACTGAAGCTTTTTTTAATCTAAATTCTAATATTTCGCGAAGGGTTGATGCAAGAAATTGTAAGATATGTAGCAAGCGAAAAAAGACTCGTCGCGATCGACCGTGCTTCGTTATACTTTTCGTGGTAAATATCAATAATTAGCGCTTGTAGAACGGCGATACCGGTAACGGGAAGAGAAGCGAGATCCTGCGAGGACTCGATTAGATAGTAAACGAGAGAAGCTCGATTAGTGGGTGGCTGATTCGGGAAGAAAGAGAACGAAGAAAGGGAAGTAAGCGCTGAAATTGCCATGAAATTACCTGCCAGTTAACCGTGGGCTCGTTTTACGGGCCGATATCCCTTCGATGAGTGGTCGATACACGCTTTCCGAGCCTCTCGGGTTTCAGCACGTAATATACACGCGAGCTCCGTGCCGACGTTTCCTTTACGTAACTAGCGAAATTGCGAGCCCATTCCAGGAATGCGATATATTTTTTTAGAATTAATTGCGCGCCTCGACGACTCGAGAATGACGGCGGAGGGTAGAATTGCAACCTTGAAATGCGTATGACATCTAGCATTTTTTAAGACATTTTTAGGACAAATATATGCCACGGGAAGGAGAAAAAGAATATCTTTGCATCTGCGAGAAAAATCAAACGAGGTCTGACTTAATTGTCAAGTTAATTAGATAATCGCGCCGGAGTCAGGAAGAATCTGGGGGGGGGGGGGAGGGGGACAGTGAGTCACGAGACGGCGAGATGGGATCGCTTGGATAAATGAATGACACTCGAGTGTGCACGAGGGATTTCGAGGCGGCGCCAAACGAGTTCAAGTGGATGGATTTGTGTCGAGAAGGTATATTCGTGACGCGCCGAAAGATAAACGTTCGGCGCAAGGGACACGCGTGCGATAATTTCAAGACGAATGCAATCTCGTCGATATTTCCCAATCGATCACTATCGAACTGCGAGTTACTTGAATATAAGAGCTCGAGATGCACCGCGTGCAGTACGAAAGGGAAAAATGCGATAAGGCCGGAAACATTTAGTGTAGACTTTTATTTAGCCGGCGATGAAAAGTGACGCGGTAAATCGGATTAAATATAATTAATAATCGGCTGACGCAATTCGCCATTAAAGTACGCCATTAATTACATGATAAATGGGCGATCTCTTTGCGGTGTATCGCGTTCGTGTGTTACAATCAATCAAAGTGTAAAAGGCGATAAACACGACGGCGTTGATGCGACACGGGAAACCGTCGGCGCGATCGAACGTCCCATAAATCATTCAGCAAATCGTTGCTACACTATTGCGTCGATTATCCTACCGTGTGTCCTCGTCACGTCGGTGTTCTTCAAAATTATTATTTTTCCGTGTACTTATCACGAACGATGAAATCAATCTTGTCGCTTTCACAGGCGATCTCGTCTTCAATTCTCAAGACTCTCAATCTTTTCTCGTAGATGCCGATCTTACGAGTCCTTCGCTGGGTCCCGAGGTACAGAATCCACAAAATCACAATGTAATGGATACATTGAGAAAACTATCCCATTGAGTATAATCGGATAATCCAATTACGTAATAAACGGATATATCCGATGAAAAATATGATCGGCTTTTCGATCAAATTTCATCGAATATTTGCATAATTTTATCGGAAAAAATTAACCATCGGAAAAACTGTTTAATTGGTTCATCCGATGGAAATTTTTCTCAGTGTGAGTTTTGCCCACAGTCTCGCGAGGGAATCTCAAAATCTCTCTCTCTCTCTCTCTCGCTCGACTTGAGGGCCATCGTGTGCACGGCAGCTGGTTTTATTCGCGTTTAACCGTCACATGGCGGTACGATGGGTGCGCGCTTTCGACAGCATAATCTTGCAATCGGGATATCTTTACGAGTCTCATGATCTCGAGAAAGGGGTCCAGCGCGACCGAATTCCGCGGCTGTCTCTCGGTGCGGAAGCAGCCGGCGATCGTCGATGTTCGTAACGAGACAATGTTCAGCGAGTCTCGTGACTCGCCGAGAGATAGTCGCGACAAATACGACGTTCCAGCGGCATCTTCTTTTCTTTTCTCTCCCTCGTGCACTCGCATACTTTTGACAATGGGCGCGTTCATAAAACGCGATACGTTTAAAAGCCGTACAACGCGGCGAGTTCCTTTTTCGCGCGCGATGACGTTTCATTCGCTCCGCGCGCAGACTGAGACCGGGCTGCATTTTGCAACACAATCAGTTCGATTGTTACGCGATCGCCCGAAGAATTATTAAACGCCTGCGAGATGTATTCGAGCTGCGTGAATACATACTTAGGAACGCGTTCTTTCGTCAAGGCGAGATCAAATTTTGTTTGTGTCTTTTAGATCGCGTAGGCGGAATATCCCGCAGAATCGATGGCTTTGCACGCAAATTTATTAAATAATAATACGAGGCGAGAGCATTGACTTGTTAAAAAAATTCTTGTCGATTTATCACAGAGGACAGCCATCGCGGAAAGGATGTGCGCGAGTTAAAAGGCTACCGCGGTCGAATCCATGAATAAAATTTGCATGGCGAGAGCATGAAATAGATTCCGTATAAGTTTACCGCGCTGAGATTTATAAACCCGATTGAACTTCGGGGAACGCTAAAGCGTAGCCGACTTTATGGTGAACCAACACGCTAAAAGAGATTTCCTTACGCGGGATTTTCTTGCGCAAACTTGTTCATTGCCGTCACAGGGAACAGGTAATGCCAGAGACTCGCAATGATGCCTGCCATTAATGATTAATGTCGACGACCCCGCTGTAATTGCGACGAAAGTGCACGTCGGCGGGATAAGGTTTTATCTAATCACGCGACGGAATCGTCCCTGACAACGTCGTGCGTGAAATTTTATTTATGTCGTCCTAACGACCGTAATTGTCATAATAAACGTGCGATTGCACCTCGCGACGATTGTATCTTTCGCGGAGGCCACGTTATTTTTACACAGCCCTTCTAATTGGACCGTTGCGCAACGAAACTGTCGAGCGAATGCTTCGCCGAATGGTAAAATTTCCATCGCGTTAGGGCCGGTTTTTCCAGCCTCTCGAGGTGCGTTCGGGGGGCGCGCTTTCAGCGCTAAAAGCGTCTTCTGTCTTTGTTCGACATACAGCGAGTGACGAAGATAGACTGACGTTTTCAGCGCTAATAGCGTCTCCCCGAACGCAGCCGTAGTAAGCTAACTGATAGTTAAATCATATGTCTATCTTTTTCAATTTGGAGGCAAAACAAAAGCC
>NW_011965544.1:0-7064 GCF_000949405.1 Vollenhovia emeryi
TTTTTTTTTTACCCGGTGGAAATCCTCATGGACCGTCACCCGCCCCTCCTGGAGAGAGGGGGACGGGTGGTGTGTGGGACTCGTCTCCCTGGCACTTGGGCAATTGGCGACCCAAGGCCAGTAGTGCAACGGAGACGCCTACCGCACTAAAACCACCGGGGATGGTCTTCTCTGCGCTTGATGGGGCCACCCGGGGAACTGCGACGCATTACCTCCGAGTGACCCTGCGCCGCGCGTGTGAGATCGCGCTCGTCAAGGGCAGTGAATGTCTGCCCGGCCCTTAGAAGGGCCATCTCCTCTCTCTTGCCTAACTTTGCGGCGGGGGTGCCACCGGGCCTCCCGCCGCGCCCCCTAGTTGTTGTTGGGGGCGGGTGGGTCACGGGTCTCCAGCCCGTACCCACCCCCATTCGGTCCTAACTGCATCCTCGTCTCCCCTTTTAGTCGCCTCTTACGACAGGCAGGGGCTACCCCGGGGCTATTCGATAGCGGCACCCGTACGCAACGCGGACCGAAACCTCCCTGCACCTTGTGTGGTGCCTATGGCCTTTGGTGCCAATGGCCTTAACACCTCTGGCCACTCCTCCTCATTCATCACAGGGGAGGGAGTACAGCTAACCATGACGGTCCGCCGCTCCCTCCCCGCATTATCACCAGGCCCTTAGGTGGACCGGTAGTCGGCGTGCCCCTCTCCTTTGAGGCACGCCTACTCTGCCTCGTTGGGATCCGCCACGGGGTTCGGCTTCCCCCCTTCGGATCCGTTCGGCCTCCTCCTTCTGCAGCATGACATGCTCGCAGAAGGAGGAGAACGCCTCCCAAGCTTCCTCCCTCTCCGTGGCGGCCTTGATTACCGCCGGGAGAGAGAGGTCCGCACCTATAATGTTGGAGAGGGCTCGGCGCTCGTTTGCCCACGCTGGGCAAACTTCCAGAGTGTGCTGCGCCGAGTCCCTCTCCCCGTCACAATGGTGGCAATGCGCAGTTTGCTCGCGCCCTATCCTATGCAGGTACTCACCGAAACAGCCGTGTCCGGTGAGTACCTGCGTCGTCCTATAGGACGCCCGTGACCATGAGCGGTCGAGCCACTCGTCAAGGCAGGGGAGGATGGCTGGACCGTGCGCTGGCCCGCTCGGTTTGGCTCCCCGAGCCAGGTCCGCCATTCCTCCCTTGCCTCCCTCTTTATCTGGAGGCTGAGGAGCCTCCTCATCCTCTTCGTTACCGGGACCCCCCAGCCTTGAGATCCGCGACACGCTCATATGTTTGAGCGTGTGCTGCCGCAAGTATCTCAATGGGGGGCGTCCCGGCCATCAGTGTGGCTGCCGCAAGGGAGACTGTACGGTACCCCCGTATCGCCCTGATGGCCATGCGACGCTGTGTTTTACGCAGCGCCGCGGTCGCCTTTTTGTTGCCATTCAGGGCGGCTGACCAGATGGGGGCACCGTACAACGCGATCGAATTCGTTACGTTCGCGTAAAGTCGCCTCGTTCTCCCACACGGTCCACCCAGGTTGGGCATTAGGCGCGACAGTGCATTCGCAGCGCCGTCCAACCTGGGTGTCAGCCTCGTGAGGTGCTCCTCAAACCTCCATAACCCATCAATGTGGAGGCCCAGATATTTTAGCTGGGCTCCCACCTGGACACTGTTTCCACTGGTTTTGGCATTAATTTATACCAAGATCTCGCCATTCTGTACATGGCTGGCAGGAGCTCGTTGCATTCCCGCGTGGTTCCCATTCTAGTCAGGATTCGAGATCGAGGTTGGAGAAAATACGAGGCGTTATTATGCACTACTGGTAATTCATTGTAACAACCATCCACTTGCCGCAATTTGCACGGCACTGGGATACACTTTATGATGTAAATTATTTCCCCAGCAGTGATTGCTGTGTATCCTGGATTTTTCATTATGCGGAATGCCATCTCGTCAGGCGCTATAGTTGAGAGTGATAGAGCGTTCTCTAATATTTGTTTTTCCAGGGCGCACTTCTGACTCATGATATCTTTATATAGTTGGACCATTTGTGTCTTCAAATGTTTTTCCACAAAGATAAACTTCGAATTTACATAAGAGAAGATATCTAAGTTGTCTATGGCTATCCTTGACTTAATCTTGAAGGTTCGTCCCGGCTGAGTTTCGAGGACGAAGAGCTTCGGGTGTTCTGTTTTTATAATTTGGTAACCGCATAAGTTTATAGCGGTTGTCCGCGTCAGAGCAAACGTGGTGTCTGACGTGGTCACTGTGTACATCACTGGAGAATTGTCCGTATCTTTAGAGGTGATCCGATGGGCAATTCCCTGGTATAAAATGTCGTAGCGGGAGAATTGACAGCTGTCCATGGGTGTGGTTGTCCAGAACGTCAAGGTTCCCTCAGGGTCAAGACATTCTCCTTCGGAAGCGGGGCATCGTGCTCCCGACGGTAGTATGACCTCATCCGTCGCGAACTTAATTGGAAGTTCCAATCGTCGCGTTTGTATCGTTACGGATGCTAATACGAAGACGTTTTCCCAGGTTCCGTATGGGTCACTGTATTGTGTGCGCGAACATTTTCCATCTACACCGACCCATCCTGCGAGCGTGATTGCCCTGAATGTGGTAGTGTTGACCTTGATTCCAGTGATCATTGCATCCTTTCCTCCTCCCAGGTAAATGGTGCCGCTGTCTAGCATTTTCCTACATGCCTCTGCGGTGATGTCGTACAGGTACTCGCGTTTCCCTTGGTGTACCGCGGATATGTGTGAGTGCATTCCACAGTATTGAATCGTCCGATCGATTCGTATTCGACATTGGTAGCCTTGGGTGTGATCGAACTCCGTGAGTTGTAAGAGTTGAATGTACACCTCTTCGTCCACGGGGTCGATGCTCCGCAGGTCGCAGTCTCCTATGTCCGTTAGAGAGAGCGCAGTTACATTCAAGCTCTCGCCTTGGCAGTCGTATCCTACGAGGCCATGGGTGGGGATGACCATGAGAGCCGCGATTATGATGGCGGTGAAGTCCATGTTGATCCTTCCCTCGTCCCTGCTGGCTGGGTAGTGAGCTCCACACGGGCGATCCGCTTCTTTTATGGCCGTTTTTTATGGGGGGGGGCGAAGTTTGGTGGGGGTAATCTCTTAAATCTTACTTAGCTATCTTAATCTTATCGCTATGTAGAACTAAATCTTACTTAGCTATCTTAATCTTATCGCGGTGTACAACTAAATCTTACTTAGCTATCTTAATCTTATCGCTATGTACAACTAAATCTTACTTAGCTATCTTAATCTTATCGCGGTGTACAACTAAATCTTACTTAGCTATCTTAATCTTATCGCTATGTAAACTCGCGTTCCGTTCCTTATTTTGAGCTTAACGTTATTGTTCGTCAAGACCTCTAATATCTCGTGGGGACCCGTATATTGGTCGCCTAATTTACCCTTCTGAGGTTCCTTTAAGAGATACACGTGATCGCCTGCCTTAAAACTGCATGCATTCTGTCTTCTATCGTAATACTGTTTCGACTTGGTTTTTGCGTTTGTTAAATTTACATGCGCTATTTCCTGAGCGTCGTGTATTTTCCTGAAAAGGTTTTCTAAATATTCGGTGTATGTTTCGTTCGTTTCTCCGTCTAATGGGGGGTCATTAGAGGGAGCTCGCGCGGTCTTGCCGAACACTAACTCGTGCGGAGTATATAAAGTACCTTCGTGGACACTGGTGTTATATGAAAAGGTAGCGAGCTTTAGGTGCTCGTCCCACTCGTGGTTTTTGTCGGTAAACTGTTTAAGGTATTCCCATAGTACGTGGTGACCTTTCTATTGACCCGTTCGACTGGGCCCTATATGCGGTAGTTTTGAACTGCACAATTCGAAACTTACGTGCTATATTTCGCATTAAAGAGTTTAAAAAATGAGAGCCTTGGTCGGTGAGCCAGGCTCGAGGGGCTCCGAAGGTGCAAATAAAATCATTAGTGAATGCTTCGGCTACGTCGATTGCGGAGGCTTGTTGGAGAGGAATAGCCAAGGAATATTTTGTAAGGAGGTCTTGGATGGTAAGGATGTAATTATTTCCCTTTTGCGTGACTGGTAGAGGTCCCATGATGTCCATAGCCACCTTGTCGAATGCGGGTCCGGGAGTATCGGTCAGGACCATAGGTTGTTTTACCTTTCTCCTTACTAACTTCTTCGTCTGACATTCCCGGCAGGTACAGACGAAGTTTCCGACGTCTTCCTTCATGCCCGGCCAGTAATAACGTTCCTTGATTCTTCGATAGGTTTTTGTTATTCCTTTGTGTCCTCCTACTGCAGATCCGTGGAGTTCTCGCAGTATTCCCCGCCTCTCTTCTTCAGGGGGGAGTTGAATTTCGTTTCTGCAAGCGAGGATTTTCGTGGGACATTGCTGAAAAGCTTTTTCGAGTTTTCGCATGACTACTGTTACGTAATAGGCTCTCTATTTAAGTTTTCGGACAACCTGCATGCACCGGCTATATCCGGGGAAGCCGAGAGCTCAGGAGAATTATTGAATGCAGTCAAGTGGTCAATCGAATAAAAATAAAACTAATATCTAATA
Organism: Vollenhovia emeryi; assembly: GCF_000949405.1. Lineage (NCBI taxonomy): Eukaryota > Metazoa > Arthropoda > Insecta > Hymenoptera > Formicidae > Vollenhovia > Vollenhovia emeryi. Next base: position 4,534 of record NW_011965544.1, read on the forward strand.
AGAAATCAAATTAAAATCCTATTAACTCAACTCAAACTTATTTATTATTAACTCAAATTCTATTAAAGGTATGAAAACCTTTGTTAAAATACAATAAATGCTTCTAAAAATTGTAGAGATATTCATAAAAGTATTCAATAAAAATAAGGATGTTCATAGAATATAAATTGTTAAGAGTTTAACATAATATAACCATAAGTAGTATCTTAACTGAACATTATATAAAAGGAAAGCAGTTGCTTCTAGTTCCGTTAAATCTAGACGGTTTTACTATTCCGTACTGGGCTTATAAGGCTTATGGCAAAATGGCAGGTCGTGACGTACGAACGTGACGTACGATGATCAAAAATGGCTGCCCTTTCGTAGGCTTATGACCGTTTCAATGAGAAGAGGCCTTCACACTTATGCCACGAACAAAATGGCTCAATGGTATAAAAACCATATGAAAGCTTATAGAATCGTATTAAATCATGTAAAAAGCATACAGATTCATATAAAATCGCATAGAAATCATGTATTAAATCATATAAAGTAACATAAAATCATATAGAATCGTATAGAATTGTATAAAATCGTATTAAATCATGTATAAAGTAGCATTAAATCATCTCAAATAGAATTAAATCATATAGAATCGTATAGAATCGAAGAAAATGGTATTAAATTCAATAAAATGTAAAATCGTATACAGAAATCGTATCAAATCAAATGAAATAGTATTAAATCTTATAAGATAGAATAGAATCGTATAAAAATCATGTAAAAGTGTTCAGAATAATACTAAATCGTATATAATTAAATCAAATCAAATAAAATCATATGAAATAGCATTAAATCAAATAAAATCATGTAAAATCGTATCAAAGCATATAAAATGATAGAGAAGCATATAAAATCATATAGCATCACATAGAATCAAATAAAATCATGTAAAATGGTATCAATTTATATAATAAGATCCTGTCAAATTCTCACTTACTAGCTTACGCGCTTACAGCTGCCAAACTTGAGGACGGGTTTTTCCTTCGTCCACGGAAACTTATTGAATAATGTTAGTAAATAAATGTACACAAAGGGGATGGTGGAGGATAGCCACTCTTTTATATATTTTTAGCAGCTAAGAACAGGGAAAGGATCTTACTCTCGTTCACTCTAGCTCCCTTTAATTAAGAAATGTTACTGAGCCGTCTTTTCCGACGCTCCTTTCAGCAATCAGGGAAATCGCAAATGAATCACGTGGCACCTCTGCGAATATTAGCCCCTGGAACTGAGTCGCATTTCGAGGCTACTACACCAATTCGCTTCGGCACTCGCGGACTCAAATCGATTGTTTCGCAATTCACAACTGTGGGGACTATTTTATTTTGAATTCTTGATTTTACGTATCCACGAAAATTGAGAGAATGCCACTCTGGGTCCGCGAGAGAAAATCCCTGGAACTATAGTCACAACAGGATTTCAGTTTCAATCGCTTCCCCTCTCGAGACACTTTCTCGACTGCAATAGTTCACTTTGCCTTTATTCGCGTTCGCGTGATTTAATTTTTTAATGTTTCGCTGATTCAAACTTTCGGCATTGTCACAGGTGAAAAGGATGAGGGTTACAGGGCGTTCTGGATTTACAGGGCTTTTCATGGGATAATGTATGCTTAAGCTATGTTAGTGATTCATATCTTATGCCGTATCGATATTAATTCATATCCTTTGTGCATTAATCTTTATAATTCATTCACTTGAAATATTCTTGAAATTCTGAATTATTCTTTCTAATAACCTTGAAATATTTTAAAATAACCTTGAAATTCTTATCTTCTTGAAATAATTCTTTAAAATATATAAATAATAAGAGGGATTGGAATCTTAATGGAATTTTATAATTAATTCTAATATAATTCAACTCTCAATAGTTATAAATAAAGTGGAATATAAAAATTTTAATAGGCTTTTCTTTATAAATGGTTAATACAAAAGCCGAATACTAGACTTACTTAAAATTAATTCGCAGATTGACGACAGGCTTACGATTGATGTTGGATGCCCGACGGAGGGAAGGCGGTTGATGCAGCTTGAAGAGGCTGGCGTCTCTCGATAATTAACTGAAGGGTCCTTGCCGAATTCTAGCAAGCAACGTCTTCCTGGGTATACGTCAACAGGGTTATGGTCCGCCTCTGTTACGTGGGATCCTTGTCATTAAGACTTCCTGGGCTCGAGAGATGTCGATGGTTCTAAGTCCTCAGCTAAGTTCGCTGCTGCTGATGTCTTCTTTAATACGTCTGGTCACTTTGAATGTCCGCTCAACTCTGAGCATGACACGTCTGGTCTCGTTGGATGTTACCGCTCAACTCTGGTCTTCCTCTTCGTGGGCTTGGTCTGGTGGTTGGTGGAGGTGGTTGAGAATGGAGGGGCATGCAGGCCATGTGCACGGAAGATGATGCGTATTGCAGTCCAGATACCTAAGGCTATCTTGAAGGTCCGGAAGTTGATGTCTACGGTCACCTTATATTTTCCTTTATGATATTCTATATGCCGCCC
>NW_011965545.1:0-7067 GCF_000949405.1 Vollenhovia emeryi
TCTGATCAGTTCTGTTCAGATCTTTTCCATTTTTCCCGGGTACGAACAAGCTTTATCATATGACATGGATCAGGAAAAACAAACACTTTGTCGTTCGTAACTGGATGAGGAAACCAAGTCTGTAAAACAGAGTGTAAAATTGCATTTTAATTTTGTTGCCGTAGAGAAATTTGTAGCAGCACCATCAAAAGTTAATGCACACACTCTTACACCAGCATCGTGAAGTAAACAATTACATCGATTAATCAGACTACTTTTCTGATCCGCCTGTTAGCTCTAGTTAGCTCTAGTGTGGGTGTAAAAACGTAGACACTGTGTTCGTCGAAAGACTTTTAATAAAACAATAGGTCGAGTCTCTCTCTCGACGACTGAACACCAACTAACTCTACAAAGGATATACAAAGGAAAGTATGCAGCGCCCGCGATCTTAACGCCATCTACATCGTCGTCGCCCTATGCCGGTCGGTAATTGTATCGGCTCTCAACATACCGCCCACCAAATTAGACATTCTAATTTTTATCGTTTTCAGGCGAAAATACAGGCAGTTTACACAGCTTACCGATTGAACGCTTAAGATTACCGTCCACCGTCTTAACAGTCACGACCCGCACTAAATCATCAGCGCCCGGGTGTAGCTCCAACACGCGCCCTAATTTCCATTTCAATGGTGGAAGCTGTTCGTCGCGCAGCACTACCAGGTCTCCAATTTTGAGATTGCATTGTTCCTTCTTCCATTTCGTGCGGCCTTGAAGATTAGAAATGTATTCCGCCGCCCACCGTTTCCAAAAATCCTGAGTCATTCTTTGCACCAGACGCCAGCGATCCAACCGGTTAAGTTGCACGTCCGTTACATCCGCGTCCGGGAAACTGGTCATCGACTCTCCCACCAGAAAATGAGCTGGAGTAAGACATTGCAAATCATCTGGATCCGTAGATAAGGGAGTTAAGGGTCTCGAATTGAGGCAGGCCTCGATTTGTACTAGGACCGTGGAAAGCTCCTCGAAAGTAAGCAGAGCATTTCCCATCACTCGTTTCAGATGATGCTTACAGGATTTTACGCCTGCCTCCCAAATCCCGCCCATGTGCGGAGAGAGGGGAGGGATAAAACTCCACTCGATTCCTTCATTAGAGAGAGCTTCTCCGAAGTCGCCCTCCATCTGAGCGCGAGCGAATTGATACATCTCCTTCAATTCACAGCGCCGACAAAATTCGTGGCGTTGTCGCTATATATTTTAGTTGGACGTCCTCTTCTTCCAATAAACCGGCGCAATGTCGCCAAAAAGGCTGCGGTAGAAAGCTCGCTAGTAGCTTCCAGATGAATAGCCCTTGTTGCTAGACAAACGAACAATGCAATGTACGATTTGTTAGTTCTTCGGCCTCGTCCCTTGTTGACGAGAGTTACCAAAGGGCCGGCGAAATCGACGCCGACTACTGCGAATGCTCGACTGGGGCGCACTCGATCTCCAGGCAGAGGAGCCATCATTTGAGTTAACTTTCTCGGTCGGTTTCTGGTGCAGACAACGCAATCGTGACAAACTTGTCTGGCTAAGCTGCGCCCCTTCATAGGCCAGTACCGCTTTCTCACCGAGGACAACAGGAGCTGTTGGCTTGCATGTAATAACCGGCGATGCTCTTTCTCGAGCAACAATCTTGATAGTCGATTGCCAGCTGGCAATATTATGGGATGTTTCCTCGCAAAGGTCCATGATGCATTCTGGAGGCGTCCGCCTACCCTGAGTACGCCTTGTTCGTCTAGAAACGGATGCAACGGTAAGATTTTACTTGTCGACTTCAACTTGCCTCCCCGCCTCAAACCAGCTATATCGTTAGAGAATTCATCCGCCTGTGCGTGTCGAATAAGAAGCAACTGAGCGTTTCGAATTTCAACAGCGGTTAACCTTGACAGCTCTCGTTCGTCTGGGTTCCTCCGCAGGCTAGATACATAACGTAAGCAGTAAGCAGTTATGCGCTCAATTCGAGTCAGCGATGAAAACCTGTCGATTAAGTCGTGCAGGACTAAATTCTTTGTTTCAATTAGTGCGCAAATTCGTGGTTTCGCTCGCTCTTCGGTTCGAATTTCTTCCGCCAATTCGAGAGATGGCTCGAAGACTATGGGAGTTTCAAATACTGACGGGCTCTCTTCGTTCAACCACTGAGGTCCTGACCACCACAGCTTGGAGTCCCTGAGTTGAGATAGAGTCGCGCCCCTTGAGATCACGTCGGCAGGATTCTCGAATCCCCTAACGTGGTTCCAATGATCTGCCGGTAGAAGTTCGACGATCTCGGCTACGCGGTGTGCCACAAAAGGTTTCCAGCGTGTCGCATCGCCGCGAATCCACCACAAAACGACCTGGGAATCCGACCACGCTTGGATACCCTCGATGCTCACATTTATCATGCCTTGAACGTCCGTCATCAAATGAGCGAGCAGCACCGCGCTGCACAGTTCCAGGCGGGGTATCGATGTCGGTTTGGTTGGTGCTACCCTCGACTTGGAGCACAGCAGTCTCGAGGCGATCGTTCCACACTCGCCTCTTTCTTGTACGAAGATGCATGCTCCGTACGCGTGCTCAGACGCGTCACAAAATCCCTGCAAATATAGCTTCGCTGCATTCTTGTTTGGAGCTATTGGTCTCGGAACGACGACAACCTCGGCGGCATTTAAGTCCCGCCGAAATCTTTCCCATTTCTCCAGAAGTTGATCAGGCAGAGGATCATCCCAACTGCAATCAGTTTTTCACGTTTGCTGCATAATGAGCTTTGCCGAAGTGATTACGGGGCCAATGAGTCCGAGAGGGTCGAACAGCTTGCTGGTCGTTGATAAAATCTCGCGCTTGGTGTTGACCGGTTCCGTTCTGTGCACGATGAACTGAAATACGTCCTCCTTGGGGTTCCACTCAAGCCCGAGTGTTTTTATGGTGCCGTCAGTGTCGATGCTGAGATTAGGCGTATCCTCCCTAGATGATGACGATATCTTGTCCGTAATCTCCGGACGATTGGAGCACCATTTATGCGTTTCAAATCCTCCAGCCCTTAACACCGTTGCGAGTTGTTCCCGCAGTATAACCGCGTCGTTCACGTTGTCGGCACCTGCCAAGATGTCGTCAACATACGTTTGCTCGCGCAATATTTGCGACGCTATCGGAAAATTCCGCTTACAATGCTCCGCGAGTTGGTAAATACATTTTATAGCTAAGTACGCCGAACTGGCTTGTCCATATGTAACAGTGTTTAAACGAAATTCTTGTACCGAATCGCCTGGAGACGATCTCCAGAGTATCCTTTGATAATCTCGATCCCTTTCATGCACGAGTACCTGCCGATACATCTGCCGAATATCTCCGGTCATTGCGACATTATAAAAACGAACGATGACATCAAATAAATTGCTTTGCAACGTAGGTCCGACGAGCAGAATATCGTTTAGTGATCTGCCGGAGCTCGTTTTACTTGACGCGTCGAAAACTGCGCGAAGTTTTGTACTTGTGCTTGTTTCCTTAATAACGCCGTGATGCGGCAAGTAGACTATGGGTTGTTCGATGTTCCGCTCGAGTTCGGTCACTAACGACATGTGTCCGGACTTAAGGTAGTCGTCCATGAAATCTATATATCGCTCGCGCAAAACCTTATCTCTACCGAAACGCCGCTCTAGCTGCGTTAATCGTTTGTAAGCAATTTCCCGCGATTCGCCCAGCGTTTTGGGATCATCGATAAACGGAAGTCGCACCACAAATCGACCGCTGTTGGTGCGAGTCGTTGTTTTCTCAAATAACTCATTGCTCCTTAAAACTTCCTTCGATTGCGATTGAGTGGTATTTGACCGATAGTTCTCAATCTCCCAAAATCTACTCAAGTTCTCATTTAGCGTTTCACAGTGATCCAACAAACACGCCAGGGTCGTTATCGCAGTGCGATCACAGAAGAGAGACGCGATGGACGGGTGCGAGAATGTGCCCGCAACTATCCAACCGAGTTTGGTATTTTGCATCACTGGACGGTTGTCGCCGAGCTCGATTTTCCCCAACTCCATCCATTCGTAAAACAGTTCCGATCCAATTAACATGTCGATGGCACCGCGTTTGTAAAATTCCGGATCCGCGAGTTTAACATTTGACGGTATTTTCAACGAATTACGATCTACTTCTACCGACGGTAGCTGCTTGGTAATGTTCGGTACTATGAGACTGCGTACAATGACCCGAGTGTCCGAATATCTTGACTGTACAACAATCTCGCAATATTGACTTACAACGTTCTTGCTTCCGCTTAGTCCCGTAACAATTTCGTTAGTTCGATCGCGTTTGACTCCTAGTCGATTGCATGCCGCGTGCGTAATGAAGTGCGCCTCGCTCGCGCTGTCGAGCAGAACGCGCAGTGGGACAATGGTTCCATTAGGAGCTATCGCGTTAACCACGGCAGTGGCCATAAGCACGTGCCTTTTGGCAGGTGCGTTCATTGAGTGGTGAACGGCAGGGCTGCCGCTCGTCTTGTCGCTTGCGCTCGGATCCGTCTGACCTTCGATGCCTCCGCTGACTGGAGCACTTCCTTCCGTCTTGGGCCGGTGACACAAGGTGTTGTGCCTCCCTGAGCACTCTCGACAAGAGCCCGATTTGCATGTCTTAACGAAGTGGTCGTTGCGAAGACAGTTTATACAGAGTTTCAACCGTCGAGCCTCCTTGATCCGATCATCCACGGGCAACGCTAAAAACTTGTCACACCGATACATCAAATGATCACCCTGGCATAAATAGCATTTGGAAACCTCCGTCGAATTAGCCAACGTTGCCGTCTTGTCATGGTTTTTTGCCCGGTGCTTGTCGGGTTCGGCCTTACGTGAGCTCTCCCTTTCCTTCGTCCTTGCTTCGATTCTTTCCAGCGTCTGGCACCGCCCTTCTAAAAACTCAACCAATGTCGTGAATGTGGGGTCCGCCGTACTTACATTTTGCTCCCAAGCGCGCAGTGTAACCGCAACGAGTTTAGCCTCAACCATGTGCATCATAAGATCGCTCCACTCATCCGTCGGCAACTTCAGGGATTTCAGTATCCGCAAATGTTTCAGCGTGTAGTCTACCAATCCTCGAATCGCAGCAGCTGACTCTTTCTCCACCCTTGGCATCGAGAATAGGCACTGAATATGTTTCTTCTTTATTGCCCTCGGGTCGTCGAATCGCCTCTTTAGTAGGTCCCATGCGACCTTGTAATTCGCGTCGGTCAGTTCGATGGATTCTATAATCTTAGCCGCGTTCCCACTCAGAGAGGTGACCAAATATTGGAATTTTCGGATGTCCGGAATGCTTTTGTTCGAGTGTATCATGGAATTGAACGTCTCAGAGAAGCGATTCCATTCCTCCGTTCGTCCGTCGAATGTCGGAAGTTTTACAGCCGGCAACTTAACCTGAGATTCCTGACTGCTGGTTCCGCCCGCGAGATCACGCAGCAATTGCGTCTGTTGCTCGAATAGTTTTGTAATGGCGTCGCCGTTACTGTCCGACACCTGCGTGTTGTCGTCTCGCATGCTCATGCGCCTTAAGATTTCGCCTTGCTGTAGCAATAATCGCGTCAATGTATCGTCGTTTGCTGCCGGCCGTGATTCGGCTGGCTGCGTTAACGTACCGTTCGCCCAACGGTTTAGCTTGATTTTCAAGAGAAATACTCACAATCAAATCATTATTATGCGTAGATTCTGATAATGAAATATTAACTGATGTACTTGGCATTGATAAAATTTCATCTTTTTTTGTATTTTCAATATATTTTTCTGATATATTTGGCTATATAAATATAAAATTTACTTTAATATGCATATTTATCCACATACATTCTGTCAATGTTAATTTTATCAATGTAAATATTATATAATCTAATGCTTCTAACATATCAGATAGACAAATAATAAAGTATTTTTAAACAATATAGTCATCATATATCAATATAAATAAAACAATAATTTACAGAAGAATTAGAATCAGAATATCATTTAGAAAGATGTATACATTTAGATTTGTAAAACTTTAAGATTTCAAGCAAAATGAAATTCAAGTAAAATTAAACTTACGAATGGAATGGCACTTTCTTGTAACCTTGTTCGCATCAAAGAGCTACGATCAAAATCGCTCTCTGAAAAGTGCAATGAGCATAAATGTGGGGACTTGGATAAAGATTCCACATGAAGACCCATAGCTTTAATCCAAGTCTATTTTTTGGCTTTATCTTTTGGAAATCTATAGTGAAACAAATCAAATTAATTTTACAAACAGCAGATTCGATCAGAAGCTGACACCAAAACCATAGCTTGTCTATGTCCACATTAAGCCTGTGTTTTGGTGATAGAATCTGTTTAACATATTCAGATGGCAGATTGGCAGCGGAAACTGAGTAAATCCATGCATATACTTCGTTTCTACCGTCAATCTGCTAACATAGCAGGCTCTGTCAAATTTATAGGTAGTTTGACAACCCCATCAGATAGAATAGATTCTGTTCGATTTGTTGCTTTTCTGCCATTAAAAATGTATAGCAGACTTTGCTCAGAATCTGTTTGTGCAAGCTTGACTGTTTGGGAACTTGTTTAAAGAGTAAAAAATTTCATATTAAACCTGTGTTTTCTTCTACTGGGAGCATAAACTATATAACTGAAAATATAATATATATAACGTAGACTCTAGATTTTCAGTAGCTTATACTCCCAATGAGAGAAAATGAACGCAGACTAAATCTTATTTTATTGATAAAAGAGCAGATTTTATTTTGTTGGTTATAAATATAATACTTACCGGTGAAATGTTATGTTGTTATTTTTCTCTAGATGCACCTGATTTTTCGCTTTTCGGTAACTTTTATTGTTACAATTGATTGCTACACAAAGCGGCATTTTTATTTTATATTGAATATCTTGAAATTTTCGAAAACTGTTACACACTGTCATTTTCGACACATGTAAATACAGCAATTTTATTATTCTACCACTAGGGAGTAGTACTAGTATCGCCAGACAATATGGCGGCCCCTCCTCTAAAATCTTCACTCCCCGCGCCTGTAGGCTCCGTCCAGATATTCATACGTCAAT
>NW_011965546.1:0-7067 GCF_000949405.1 Vollenhovia emeryi
AACTATTGAAGAAATTGTACAAGAAAATGTCGTTGAACACTCAGATGATCGAGATAACACTCCGATGGAAGTCGACATTCATACCGATGTTCAAGTACATATTGCGGAGACCACCGAGAATAATACAAATGAAGAAGTTACCACAATACCAATAACGAAACCTAACAAGTGTTATGCTTCAGGAAAAGAACTTTTTTGTAATTTCGGAGATGACTTCGCAGACGACGAAGAATGGCTAAATAATGGAAATCCATTTCCATTATTTATTGACAATTACTCTCGGGAAAAAGTAGAAGTAAAAACAAACATGCAGAAAAAACGGAAAGAAAAACCACGGAAAAAGTCTGCTCCGAAAAAAACTTATAATAAAGAAGAATTATCTGAAATAGAAAAATTAAAGAAAGAAAATTTGAGATTAAAAAAGTTACTTTTACTAAGGAAAAAGAAACAAAAAAATATCATTGGTATGTTGCAACGTAGCAGAAATATCGTAAAAAAGAATGTTTGTAAACATAGTGTTAATGAATTTCTGGATGGAAAGAAGTGCCGGAAACCACTTGCGAGAACCATGATTAAACTTCAAATGCACAAGGGAACATCAAAATACACAAAAGAAGAAAAAGATCTTGCGAAACATATGTTTTATTATTCTGCAAATGGATATTCACGCATTAGAAAGGCTGGATTAAATCTCCCGTCAGAATCTTCCGTCAGAAATTGGATTTCTGAAACAGAAATTCGACCAGGATTCTGCGAGGAAATATTATCTAAAATTCAAGAAAAATTGTCTGAGCTACCACCATCTCAGACATTTTGTTGTTTAAAATTCGATGAGATGTCAATTAAAAAATTTGAAGAATATAGCAAGAAATATGATGTTATTGAGGGATTAATGGATCTCGGACCCCTGGGACGAAGCAATAAACCAGCGGAATATGTTTTACTATTTTGTCTTGATAGTATTAATGCAGAAAATCCTTGGCGACAAATAGTAGCATACTTTTTGACTGGAAAAAACACAACGCATAAAGAGATTGTTCAACTCGTTGAGATTTGTTTAGAAAAATTAAAAAATATCGGAGCAAATGTACAATTAATTACATGTGATCAAGGTGGACCAAATAGAAAAGCTTTTACTGAGTGGAAAATTTCATCACATGAGCCATTTTTCTCATTGAACAAAGAGACTTATTTTGCTTCTTTTGATTGGCCCCATCTTATTAAGCGATTGATTAGCCAATTGAGATCGCATAAATATATTTATATTAATAAAGAAATAATCATATCTTTTCACGACTTATTTGCAACGTGGCAATTTGACAGAAAGTTAGGTACTTCAAATTTATTGGGTCATATTACCTATGCGCACTTTTATCCAAATAATTTTGAAGCCATGAATGTCAAAAGAGCTTTTCAAGTGTTAAGTGCAAGATTTGCTGCAGCAATATCGACAGCAGGTCAAAGTAATGCATTGGAAAGTGCTTCATGGAAAACGTCTGCGGATTTTGTTTGTAAAATGAATAAAGTAATAGATGCTATGAATGTATACCATTTAAATGATTGGAAAGGAGAAAAAGGACCGTTATCAGATGTTAATGTAATAGCTGAAGAGTTATTAACGTCTTTTATTGAATGGTGTTCAAAGTGGAGTACTTCCCCCAACAAGATGTCCAGACCTCCATGCTTTGATGGAATGGTTACAACTGTAAAAGCAATTTTATCAATGTATCGTTCCATCAAACAAACCTATCCACAGTTTAAACTTGCCACTGCACTGTGTAACCAGGATTCTGTAGAACATACATTCGGAAAAGTTAGAGGACGCGGAGGATTCAACCGTAATCCCACCGCGCGAATGGTACGGTTAACGTTGCGCCATATTCTATCAAGTGGAAATATTTACGGAAGCGACAGAGGCAACGTAATTTGTCCAGAAACATCTTCGTTAACGGATAGTACGTCGGTAGTCCCTGAAATGGAAAGTAACACTGTTTCATTACAAGAACTTACATTTCCAATTGAGACAGATAATGACGATTATAATGATGATCATAATATCATTACAACAGCTTTTGAAGAAATTACTAAATATTCGGAAGAAAATTCTGGCAATGTAGAAATGAATATGACCGACAAGAACAATTTAATTTTACCAGGAACATATGAAGGAAATGCAATTGCATATTTTGCAGGGTATATTGCTCGTCACAGTTACGAAAATACTAAATGCGACAGCTGCCGTGAAACAAATTTAAAAACACCGATGGAAGGATTAAATGATAACGAGATCTATATTCAACTACGTGAATATAAACACGAAGACGAAGATGAACCTGAAATTAAATGGCTATCAAGACCAACGGATACTTTTACGAATATTGTCGCTCTTCAACTTGAAGCATTGAATTCATGCTACAAGAAGTATTGGCATTTTAAAAATGTGAAGAAAGAATTTCTTGATATTTGTGTAAAACACGTCGAAAATGCAGATGACCATTGGTTTGACCAGAATAACGAGTGTTATTCACATAGGATCCAAATGTTGGACTTTATGTTAAGGGTCAAAATATATGCAATTACCAAAAAAAATAATACTGGAGGAAGAGATGGACAAAATACAATATCTGCAAGATCAACAGAAATAAAGACAAAATGTCAAAAACTGAGGAATGTAAAACATATGTAAAATCACCTATTATGGCCACAGTTATGATTTGTTAAAGTTTTCACTTTTTATTGATTTTGAGTGATGTCATTAACATTTTTTTACAGATTTTAAGCATAAAGACGATTGTAGTAATAAGTAATGTTAAAATGCATTCTGCGCTAGCCGCAGTGACTACTGTCAAAATGCATTCTGCGTTGATCGCGGTGTTTACTGTCAAAATGCATTCTGCGTTGATCGCGGTGTTTACTGTCAAAATGCATTCTGCGTTGATCGCGGTGTTTTATACTGTCAAAATGCATTCTGCGTTGATCGCGGTGTTTTATACTGTCAAAATGCATTCTGCGCTAAGCGCGGTGTTTTATACTGTCAAAATGCATTCTGCGCTAAGCGCGGTTTATAATGTGCAGTTAAAATATAAACTCAGATTCTCCATCTGCAGTTTACGATTAGCGCAGTAAATCTTATCACAATAAAAAATGCGCTGTTATTTGGATCGACACATGAAATTAACGCATTTTATTAAACAAAGTTGCAAATATTAGTATCATCTTGTGCATTGTGTTAAATAAGTATGTGTTCATATAAGAAATCGTGCAAATGGAGTAAATTGCTACCCATATGTGCACATGGGTGCATTTATATCTTACCGTTTAGAGTACAAAATAACTATTCTCTAATGGATAGATATGATTACCACCCGTCTGTACACACACACACACACACACACACACACACACACACACACACACACACACACACACACACACACACATCATGAAGAATCTATTAAATATTTTTAAATTATATTTTATGCAAAATGAAAAATTTTTCAGGTAACTGAACATTAATCTGATGGCAAAATTAATAAATTCAAAATAGCGGATATAAAAATAAAAATAATTAAATTTTGACTTTTGATATCCGCTATATTAACTCCGTTATTTTGAATTTATCAACTTTTACATATAACTAATATTTATTAATATTTAGCACCCTGAAATTAAGTTTGAATAATCCCCCATACAACACAAAAGCTTGCAACAACATTGCTGCAACATTGCATATTGCAGTGTACGTAATGTTACATAGATATTGCAGAGACATTATTTTACAATATTACTTTAATAATGTTGTAGCAATGTTATTTTAAAATATTGATACAATTGTGCTTGTAATATGAATATTGTTTCCTCATCTCACTTTTATAGTTTACTAGAAACGACAAAACGCACGCTTCACACGCGTAGTTTGTATTTGAGCATTGTATATTTTTAAGAATTTGTATACATACAAAGAAGTAATTGTATGCGCAACGTCAATTTAAAATAAAAAGTAATTTATCACTCACTGATACGATTCGCAACAGCAGAGTTGTACATAGTTAACTATATATGTATATGTTAAACTGTAAAAATATGTACACGTATATGATTATTATAGACTAATTATGTAAAATCGAAATTATTGTATTAATTATACTTTATATTTTTTTAAATCGGTATTTATTATAATAATTATATAGAATACTGAAAAGTCTTCTTTTTAAATATAAACTCACAAATTTTATATGTATGGTTTTGTCTCTAACACTTGTTCGAATTCTCATTCGAATCAATTGAATAAATCAAATAAAAACACAGAACAGATGCTTTATTTCGCACAAGTAACAGATAACATAAAAATGTAAGACATTTACCTCACGTTTTCTCCGCCGTTGCCCCATGCCTCTAGGCCTCCTCCGCCTCTCCTTTCCTTGTTGCACTCACACAACACAACACTCACTCGCGAAAATCATCGATCGCGCGAAATTTTGGGCACTCCCGTACGCGATGTGACATACCGCGAAACGCACGAAATATTATTAACAAATATCGCGTGACTTTCTGTCATACAAATTACTCAAACTAACAACTTGCATTTTTTATTCGGAGAATGGATAAATCACTTTTGAATTAGCGATATAAATCACAACACGCGAGCATCGGAAGTATAATCTGCGGTAAAGAAGTAGTTATTACTAGTGTATAATTACCATAAATAGTTGTTATTAATTGCAACAGTTTATCGAGGAAATTTTTGATTACATTTACATAATGTAACGACGTGCGATAAGCGACTTTCTTTACTTCCTGCCCGTTCAAGATGCGAAGGACAGAGCGAATTACAGCGCGAACGCCGAAGTCGCATAAATTTCTCTCTTTTCCCGAAAATGGAACAGATTACACGAAATCGATACATAATTAAAAGCGCGGTGCGTAAACGAGATGTAACCGCGACAAAGTGCCACGATTTACATTCAAGTTTTAGTCTCGTGAAATATGTATACGTTGATAAAGAGCCGTCGCCTCAACATGCAATTCGTTTCTCATTACAAGTTGTAAAAACTTAATAATTAATCGAGGAACGTTACTTGTTACTAATAAAAGTGTGCAAATCAATAGCGTTTTATCCCTGCATTCATTGCGATCGAGTCTTGGAAACCGACAAAGCAAAAGTAATACCACGCACGGAGCGACTCTCGCCACTGTTTGCCGGCTCGATGTTCGGCGAGCGAGTAATTCGGCGACCTTCAGGTAAACAATGGCCCGCGTAACGTCGTACGATACCGCGCCGAGAGAAAAACAACAACGAACGTTGAGAGTTCGTTGTCCCGCCTACAAAATTGAAAATTCTGCACTTAATATTTTACATTACTTTGTTCCATGACTGTTACTACGTTTTGTGTATCATTCTGCGGACTTATTGGTACTGATTAAATTAACGATTAATTCTGTTCAATCGAGAAAATGTTTCGAAACATCGTTGTTACTTAAATTCTAAGATTGGAGATTTTACCTCAATAGTTGGTGTATACAAATGTTTATTTCTAAATTACAAATCTTCATTTACTATGAATCTAAAAGAAAAGTGAAGCACACCGCGCTTGTGTCGAGAAAACTAATCGGCATCGCGGAAAAGAGGCCTCAACTATTCGATATTAACGACATTCGCGCTGTTAATATCTCTTTCTTAGAAAGGGATTTGTATTATTATGTGTGTATATATATATACATATACATATATACATATATGTATATATGTATATATGTATATATACATATATGTAAATATGTATTAACTCAGTGTATACATACATTGTATATAGTATCTGATTAAAGTATCATTCAGATTGATTTTTAACATAATATTTATACAACAATGTATGAAGTCGAAATGTCAAAAACTATTTACAAATCTTTCAGGAAAAATATATTTAAAAGTCTGGGAGAATTTAGAATTCCTTAGAATATCCCAAATAAAGTATACTGTTTGGGTTACATTCAAAAATAATTTTAAATATTTAATAATATTTAATAAAAACATATGTTATGTACAAGTGTTTTACATATTGCAGGAAGAAGTGTTCGTTCAATCATCGAGGTTAAGCAACATTGATGAGTATGGTTAAAACTTGGATGGGTGACCGTGACTTTACGGTTTTTCATACATGGTCGCGAAAATGTTGTTAGCTATTATGATCTTTAAAATTCGGAATTTTTCATTAATTTTTTTTCTTTATATATTAATATGAATATACACAAAGTATTATTGCGTATACACATATCATATTGCTATGTTTATATTGCTATGTTGCTGTAATATTACTTTGTAATATTTCTGCAAGCGGACATTTTACCGTTGCTGCCTCCTGCAGCAATGTTGCAGCAACATTTTACAACATTTCTGCAATGTTGCTGCAATATTTATGTGCCGTATGGGACAAAACAATTTCATACATTCTTTTAATCGTCTATACTTTATGTAAATTGCAACTTTGATATAATAGCCTCTATGATAATCATCGATATCTTTTTAATTACAATTTACATAAATATAAATTTTTTAAGGGTTCAAAATTCTAACAACATTAAATTTCGACTGTAATAAAACTTCTCCAACACGCCTCACGGAGTTCTCGGCTTACAATTAGGGACTAGAAGCCATACCCAGTGAACACCAAGTGATAGATAATGACATAACAATAATGTTATAACTTCCCACTCAATAATAAAACTGTTTTATACAATATGTGTTAAATTATATTTATGTTGGTGAGTAGGAATGCTTCTACTTGGTGTTCACTGGGTAACAATGCCATTTACCGACTGTTAAAAGATTTCGTTCGATAATCTAACCCGCTTTATCTTAGGAATATAGTTACTGCATTAGCCGCTACCACGGTATGGCGCTGAAACTAGTGAGAACTGCTGGTCTCGCCTCAACCCGGGTCTTTGGCGATCTGTCTATTAATCTGTGATTACAGCCTGAATACGGCAACGAGCAGTCCATAGTTATATAGTCAAAGCCTTAGACAGTGACAACGAGAATGAGGTTGAATTGTATTGCGACGAGACCTTTG
>NW_011965547.1:0-7072 GCF_000949405.1 Vollenhovia emeryi
TAATGCGGTGTCCAATAATGCGGTGTCCAATAATGCGGTGTCCAATAATGCGGTGTCCAATAATGCGGTGTCCGAAAATGCAGTGTCCAAACTTGCAATGCTTGTGTCCAATAATGCGGTGTACAAAAATGCGGTGTCCAAAAATGCAGTGTCCAATAATGCAGTATCCAATAATGCGGTGTCCAATAATGCTTGTGTCCGATAATGCGGTATCCAATAATGCTTGTGTCCAATAATGCGGTGTCCAATGATTTCGGTGTCCAATAATGTGTGTCCAATAGTGCGTGTCCAATCGAGCGGTGTCCAGTCGTTACGTGTCCAAACGGGATACGCCCGTTTCGTAGCATCTTTGTATGCATGTATATATCAATCCGACATGTCACTGTTTATATTATTTATATGAATATTTACAATCTTGTATATGATCCCTTTTATCATGTCCATTTCACGTCTATTAAAGGCTGTATATGTATATCCATCATGTCTTTTGGACGTCCA
The DNA here is from genome assembly GCF_000949405.1 of Vollenhovia emeryi. Taxonomy (NCBI): domain Eukaryota; kingdom Metazoa; phylum Arthropoda; class Insecta; order Hymenoptera; family Formicidae; genus Vollenhovia; species Vollenhovia emeryi. Next base: position 499 of record NW_011965547.1, read on the forward strand.
TGGAATATCCACTGGATTTGTCAGGGATCAGTAATACGTACACCAAATTCATAAATGGATATACCATAGACATCTTGTATGTTTGAAGGACATAAAACGGATGACTTATGGATATTCTCAATATCCGTAAAGGATATTCATAGAACGGTTTTCGGATATCCGTGTGCTGTCTGGGTATAGGAGACTGTAGTAACTTTGTAGGTTTAGAAATAAGTAGAAACCGAGAGCAGAAAACAATGTTCATACATCAGAGTACGTACACTAAGAGAATAATCCAGAAGTTTGGAATGGAAAATGCAAAAGGTGTGTTCGTACCTGCTGACCCACATACTGTTCTGTACCCCGTAAACACAGATGAAGAAAGGAATCACAATGTACCGTATCGTGAAGCCGTGGGGTCTCTTATGTTTTTAGCAATAATATCTCGACCAGACATCGCATTCGCGGTAAATAATGTCAGTAAATTCCTAAACAATAATAATGCTAGTCATTGGCAGGCTGTAAAGAGAATATTCGCGTATTTAGTTAATAACATAGATTTAGGAATAGAATATCGTGGAAATGATAATGAGCTCGATTTAGTCGGATTCTCCGACGCCGACTATGCTAACGATATTGAAACGCGTAGATCTACAACCGGATACATGTTCAGAATATCGTGTGGTCCCGTTGCATGGTCAAGTCAGAGACAAAAACTTGTGTCAATGAGTACTACCGAGTCAGAGTACATTGCTGCAGCAGCGGCTGCAAAGAGGCTGTATGGCTGCGAAACTTACTGGATGATATCGGATGTCGATGTGGAAAAGCAACTATCCTATATATTGATAACCAAAGTACTATACGGCTTATAAAGAATCCCGAGTTCCATAAGAGAACGAAACATATCGATATCCGTCATCATTTTATTCGTGAAAAAGTCGAACAAGGTGACACTGAAGTCAAATATGTACCCACAGATTATCAGCTAGCTGATATATTAACTAAAGCACTTCCCCGAGAACGTTTTTGTAAGATGCGTGCGAGTCTTGGAATCATTAGCCTTCATGAGCACTCAAAAGGCGGAAGTGTTAAGGTATTTTTTTGGCGCTAAAACAGAATAGGCACGAGCGTGCGCACAAGTATCTATATAGTTTTTTGTTCACCGTAGATGGCTCTCTTCTTTCTTGTCAGTCCGTAAGCAGAGCCATGTCAGGTCAGACGTGCAGTTTCCCGATCTTTCATTTCGTACGTTAGACATGTTATATTTAAGTTCTTATATGTTCTATCGAAAGCATAGTGAAATAAACACTTGTCTTGTTCATAGTGAAAGCATCTCTCTTTCTTTCTAAGTATAAGATTGCCTCGACATATACGATAGAAATTAATTCTAAAGAAATTAGGAAAAATATCAGGAAATTTTATGGATTAGATAAAAAATTTACCTCTGTAGAGATTGTCCTGAGCTATTTTCAATAGAATTTGCCCTCAATGAAGAAAATTCCGTATCACTAGAGTCTAAAAATAAAATTATGACATTAACAAACTGATAGAAATAATACACTGTTTTGAGAAAAGAGCAGGAAATAATTAAAGGACTTACTAAGAGTGAGAGAACAATTGCCTTTCCTTTCGGAATTGAATGTTTGTAGAGATGCAGAGGATTTGCTGAACATAAGTATCAGGCGAGTTAAGACATTGCATAGTATCTCTAGAACTTGACGAATATCCCATGGTAATTTGTTTGTCAGGTGTGATAAGGCAGCTTGTATTAGTAGAAGAACTTAATTCATTCGTCATTGTCGAAGAACTCTTTTTTGGAAATCCTCTCTTGCTCTGTGGTGTTACCTCATGAACTATTCTTTTTTCCTCTTCTTGCAAATCGTGATATGAACTTGAATGAGGTACCATATCATATAAGGTAGACTCGTTCTGCTCATCACGAGACACGGTAGTGTCTCGCGCCAAGTGTAAGCGTAGCTAGTACACGCGCGCGAGACCGACCGTGTAAGTTTACGCGAGTACACGAGTTGACGGGCTCTCAGATTTTCGGATCTCAACAACGGCTGATCCGACGAACTTGAGACTGCGCTTAATCGATAGCTTGGGTACGATTTGCATAATAAAAGTGTTTTTACTTTTCTCCTACGTGCCCCAGGAGTGGAGGTATTGCAATGCAATTGCAATGCAAAGTCGGTTTTGTGAAATTTTGGATTAAGAAACATCTTTGTCGTCGTCGTCCTCGTCCTCGTCGTCGTCCTCGTCGTCGTCGTCAACCAGACCAGCGTCTTTTTCACTTTTCTGCCGCAACGTGGCATTGGCGCTGCTGTCGCGTATCTCACGTAGCGTCTCGCGCAAAGTATTAGGACCTTGAATAAGTTCTCGCTGTTTCCTAACAGAAGGTATTTCCAGGACTATGTGCATGTTTTAGGACCTTGAATAAGTTACAATTAATATTTTCTCGGTCCTTTTCTGATATAAATCAACTTGAAACTTAAACGCCATATTTTTAGAACCTGGCAAGGTGGTGGCCATTATATTGCTATGTGAATCATATACCGTATTATCCCACCCTGTACTGCGCGCCGTTACTATCGGACATATAACACAGATTTCGCCTAGGTGGGATCATTATCGTCAGTGAATTCACGTGTTCTAAAAATAGCAGAGCGATTTATTCAAATTATTTTAATTTAATTTTAATGCTATACTTACAAGGGGAGGACCAACATCTGTCCTCTCCGATTTTAATGAGCTTGATATATGTTGTAATACTACACCTCCCTTAATAATAGGTAAAACCATTCGACCCACCTCTCAAGCATTCGCGAGAAAAATTTATTTAAAATTGTCCACATGCGTATGTACCGAGTCGCTCACAAAATATTTTCACCGAGCTTCGGTAGCCGAGCGCGCAAGGCGCTGAACTACGAAGCGGCTGAACGATGTGTTGTTCGGGTTCGAATCTTCTTTTTCCCAATTTTTTTTTGCATTTTTATGTATTATACATATTAATAAGTAAAGCATAGGGGGAAGTGGGGCAGATTGATACAGAAAAATTTAATTTTATGTTGTGTGTCTCAGAAATGAGTTAAATAATATTTTATTTTGCTTAGTGCATAGCATAACGAATCAATATTATAATAGCAAAGAATAGAACCACCGAGTTAGAAAATAAAAATAATATGATGATTTGAAAGAAAAATGGGTTTTGTATCAATCTACCCCACGTACGGGGCACTTAGATACATTGGATGGGGTACTTTGATGCAAAGCCTAAATTGTATGAGAACGGTTAATAATAGCAAAATTTTAATAAGAAAATCAATTTTTATTGTGAGAGATCATAATCAGCCTTGCAAAGTGTTAGGTTACAATCTTAATCGTATTGTAATTAATAGTGTTTCACACTAAAACTTAAACTGTTTGGAAAATTTTCATAACAAAAAATAAAAACTAATCTTTCCTCAAACATCTATCAATTGAAAAAAAACTTTTTGTAATTAACAGTGTTTCACACTAAAACTTAAACTTTTTGGCAAATTTTCATAACAAAAAATAAAAACTAATCTTTCCTCAAACATCTATCAATTGAAAAAAAACTTTGGAAATTCTTAAATGTAGGTACAGGAACTTAGAGGCAAAAATATAATAGTTATTAACGAAGGTTATTTGGTTTCGTAACGATTAGCTTCTATTGCACATTATATTCACTTAGGTCAATAGAAAAAGAATAAAGAGATGACATTCGAGACGTGCTCTTTGAGAAATTTGGTTTTGGCAACAGCAAAATAACATCTTTGAAATCTACGCTTGCCTTATCTTCTACACTGGGAAAGACAAACACACGAGATCCTGGTTTTTTCCTGAGATATGACACTTGATAATCGGTCAAGTTGTATTTGGAAATTACTTTGGCGACGTAGTAAACGACGAACTTTTTCTTTTCAAATTTAATGAGTAAGAAATTTCCAATATTAATATTTTCAGGATTGAGCACATCAAGATCTAAATCCTCATCTTCTGGATCAGATGCAATTTCAAAATCTTCAACATCATTGTCACTTAATTTTACTTCATCATTCTGGCTGCTATCAGAGTCAGATTGTGGACGACTACGTTTTTTATTCTTAACCTTTTTAGTTTCTGATAAACCCAATAATTGTTTCGCCGTTTTTAACTCTTTTGCTTTCTGTTTCATTATTTTAACTTGTTGTTTTCTTTGCTTCTCTTCGTGCAATCTCTGTAATCTATCTCTTTCAGGCGAATCAGTAAAGACTTTCGATTTCCCTTTCTCTCTTCCTTTCTTCGACGACAAAGCATTTTTGTCAATACCTTTTTTTGGATATGGTCTAACTACTTCGGGGGACATTATTGGCGGAGAACTTTGCGGAACAATATTCAGAGACGATGAAACATCCTCTTCCATTCGATTTCCCAAAGGGTTTACAGAGATTACAGCAGCTGGTACGTCATCTGCTTCACAATTTTCGGCCACTTCATCATTTTTTTCATTTATATTCATGTCCACAGAATCTGACTCTTGTCTATTTTCATCATTCACATCCACAACGTCTGGAACATCTTGAGAACTCGTATCAAATATTTCTATTGGTGCGAAATCGTCATCTCCAAAAGCAAGTCTATTAAATGGCCAAATACCTGGTTTCGAAAACCCACTCGTAATATTCTTTGGGGTGAAAGATTCCAGGAAAGCTGATTTTGTTAGTTCAGCAATGTTATATATACAATGTCTTTCCCACATTTCTAACGTGCCAATCGTTAAAAGCGATTTTCAATTTGCCTTTAAAGGGCCCAAAAATGCTGACGTCCAAAGGCTGCAATTTATGGGACGTGTGTGGTGGAAGAGACAAGTAGACGATACCATTGTCACGACAATAGTTAACTGCATCTATTGAAATGTGAGACTCGTGGTTGTCACATATTATTAGAATAGGATTGTCCTTGGTGCATAAAGTTTGGCGCTGAATATGACGTAGAACTTGGACGTGCAATTCAGCAGTCATCCATCCACTTCTGTTTGCCAAACCTAGACTTCCTTCCGGAGCTCCATTTAAAAAATGTTCTTTGTAATGCACACGTGGGAAGACATACACAGGAGGAATAGCAGCCCCTGTAGCAGTAACTATTCCACAAAATGTTACAAGTTCTCCTCGTTCACTTGATACAATTTGTCCTACTTGTCTTTGTTTCTTTTCAGCCAAAACTTTAGGTGTAGGTAACACTGTAGTAATCCCAGTTTCATCTAGATTTATTATACGGTCAGGCGTAAATTTGCAGCGAATCATTACTCTTTCATAATTGTCAAAAAATTCATTGACTGTCTTTTTATTAAACGCAAAACTTCTTGCTGCGCTAGTATTTTCCGGTTTTCTAAGGCTTAACTCCTGATTCCTATTTCTAAATCCAGCCGCCCAATCTCTTCCAGCACATTTATTCTTTTTCCAGGATTTAGGATATTTACATTCCAAGAATTCTGCGTATTCATAAGCCAAAACCAGGACTTGCTGCAGAGAGAGCCCATAATGCATTTTGCTACAGTTCAACAAATATTCAGTAAAGGCTTTCTCTTGTTGAGTTGAGAACACCTGTGCAACAGTGTACTTGGACCCATATTTATTAGAAGATGACGCTTCATTTCCTTCAGCAGTTTTTCGAAACTTTTCAATACGATGTTGCAAAGTTGCAGGTTTGATCCCGTATTTGTCAGCTGCCCTCCGTATAGACAACGTCTTCGATATAACTTCGAATATAGCGTTCTTTACGTTCTCTTCGTCGATGCTTCTCCTATCAGTCTTCGGTACAAAAGTTCGTACCATTTTCTGAAAAAAAGAAAAAAAGGGTTTAGAAATTTCGTACACTTTTATACTACTGGAGCACTTTTATGCACTATCGGGGCACTTTTATACACCAGCGGGGCACTTTTATACACATCAATGCGCCCCGTATCTCAGTGTATCAATGTACCCCAACAGACATTTTCGAAAAATTAAAATTGATATCAATTAAACTATTGAATTTATTTAAAAAACACGCATAATCCTAATTACTGACTGGAATTACTTACCTTTGGTATCTTTAGGTCTCAAGTAAACGACGTAAAACAGCGTTGGAACACTTTTACATTTCACGTGATTTTTTAGTTGACCGCGCAAAAAATACACTTGCTCTCGTCAAACGCCAACGGCTGACTGGCGGGCGGCGCGGCTGCAACTGCTTTGTTCAAACATGTACAGACACGTTTTAGTGATGTCGCGGTTCGAATAACGTTCTTCAACTGTCACATATTGGTAGTGTATCATTGTACCCCCTGCATCAATGTGCCCCGCTTCCCCCTACTTATTATACATTTATTTACGTTACATATTTATTAAAAAATTTTTTGCTTGTACCAATATTTTATTTTCTAATTATGAAATGTTTTATAAAAAATACATATACAGGGTGTCTGATGCAAAAGTGATGCACTTTGAAAATAGTGGTAGATTGGGTTAAACTAAGGAGAAATATCATGTACCGCGGTACAAAGTAACAATAGTTATCGAGTAGTAAATTTACACGTTTGAGCGAGTGAGAA
>NW_011965548.1:0-3429 GCF_000949405.1 Vollenhovia emeryi
TACAAATAAATATTTTATTTTAAATTACAAAAACTTGGCGCTGCTCAACCGAATTTTAATAGGTAATTATAACTATCATGTCTCGTGATATATAAATGCAATAATATGTAACATTATGCTAGCTATACGATCATGGTCGGGAAGATTATCCAAAGTTTTACAATAAGTTCTCGGAAAACTTGTATTATTGCGTAGATATTCGTATAGATCATCATTCCTTTACTCTAATAATGCGTCATCGCACGTATCCGTGAGAAAAAGTTATAATCTCTCGCATGATAAACTGTATTCTCGGAATTTATCATAAAATGTCGGAGTAGCTTCCTGATTTTCCGTACATTGCTTGAGCATACTGACTATCTGCATAATTCTACACAGTTCTATATAATTTTATAAATTTATACATGTTTTTATATGAACAATTTTTATATAATTATCTGACTTTATACAATTGTACACAATTATAAATAAGCAATTTTTTACATTACAATTTGTTTCATATAAAACAATGTCTAAATCTATAAAGTTATATATACACAAACATAAAAATATATGCCTTAACCCTATATAAGGATACAAATATACATACAAAAATATATCGCGCGCACGCTAGAGAGAGGCGCACACCACACACATACAATTGTACACAATTATAAATAAGCAATTTTTGACATTACAATTTGTTTTATCTAAAATAATGTCTAAATCTATAAAGTTATACAGAACTGTGTAGAATTGTAAATTTGTAGGCACACCCCACACGCACGCACGCACGCACGCACGCACGCACGCACACACGCACACACACACACACATACGCATACAAATATACATGCATAAATATATGACGCGCGCACGCTAGCGAGAGAGAGAGAGGCAGAGAGGCGCACATCACACACACACACACACACGCACACGCACACGCACACGCACACGCACACGCACACGCACACGCACACGCACACGCACACGCACACGCACACGCACACGCACACGCACACGCACACGCACACGCACACGCACACGCACACGCACAGGCACTTGGGTTCATACTTGTAAAGGAGTGGGTCGAAGAAATAGTGGAAGGAGAGAGGGGGCTATTAAAATTCGGTTGAGCAGCGCCCAGTTTTTATAATTTAAAATAAAATATTTATTTGTATTAAATTGTCTAAACCGCGGGCAACGGGCGTCCGCGGGCGCCCAGCCGGCGGGCATGCCCCTACTCCAATCATCGCCCCACCACGTTTAAAACTATTTAGTTTAGTTGGTGCCATTTGATGATATCATTACTTTTGTAGAGAAGATAGTTTTGTAGTGAAGATATTTTTGTAGAGATGCAAATTGTCTAAACCGCGGGCAACGGGCGTCCGCGGGCGCCCAGCCGGCGGGCATGCCCCCACTCCAATCATCGCTCCACCACGGTTAAAACTATTTAGGGTAATTGTTCACTATAGGGGAGTCAGCTCCGATGACCTTGACCTTGACATATGTTGTCACGGTTACCCTCCTGAGTAACGCTCAGAAGGTTTGAGCCGTCGCTCGTTGTTTGTTAAAAAGTTATTAAAAAACAATGTCGACCATTTATATGTAATTTACAGACACAAATATTAAAAATTTTGAAAAATGTTTTAAACAAAAGTTGTAGATCTCTTTAAAATATATATTTTAGGTCCTATTCATTTTTACTCTACGAGTGATAGTTTTCGAGAAAAATGATGGACTCTAAATCTTAGCGGAGGCCCTTGCCTATTGCTTTTTCCTTTGTACTGTATCCGAGATATTAAACCGCATATGTTCTTCTCCTAACCCGAGTCGAGATTATTTTCGTGCGTTGGTCTAAGCGGGCGTGGGTGTCGCGTCCCGTTCCCGCGGGCCCGTCACTACGGGACTCCGCCACTCTACCGACGGTAGAGAGCGGCCGGCCCTTCTTGCGTCGAGGAGGCTTCATCGCGGCGTTCCCCGAGCGGTTCGATGCCGTGGTCACCAGGGGAGCGGATGTATCTCGCGACGAGTAATTGACGCCGCCCGCGAGCGCGTCTGGCGCCCAACTTGCCGTCGTTCGTTGCCTCCGTTCCGGCGATCGGCCCGGAACAGCGACGGCGGCGTATCGTGCGCGTGAGCCGCCTCTTTCTTCGTCGCGCGTGGCGAAGGTAGAAAACGCGTGACAGTAGGTAAAAATTTTCTAACTGAGGTTTGTGACTTTTTAATAGTACATTGTACTAGAAAATTGGTATCCAATATTTCAACGGCGCATTTACAATTATTATATGACTAAGTATCAATATAATTAATTATCTCTCCGTATACTATGCATAAGTTCAATATGCGTATTTATTTCATACCAACGTTTGGCAAGAAAAGTATATAAATATCTTTAGCTTCTCGAGGCCATTTTCTTTTTTTAATTTGTGCATCAACTTCAATCCACCTATTAGACAACCCTTCTCTACATATACTGGTGTAATGACCTTCCTTAATACACGAACAATTATGAAATATAGCATTCATGACCTTATATGACTGTCCAGCTATTGACACTTTAGTCGTTGGAATAGTACTTATATTAAATTTACGTATTGCTTTCGTTACTTTATCATCCAATGACGAAAATAATTGTAAATGAATAATAACTATATCTCTTGTCAATGTTAATTCATTCTTAAAAAATATATAATTTCCTGTACAATATTCACAGACCTCGTTATTATCTGATGGATACCAATGTGAATATTTTATTACGAGAGAGAACCTTGAAATGACCGATTGCGTGACATTAACCGCCAGGGAATAATCAACGATTTTGTACGGAGCCTTCTTGCGTTCCATGATGCGCGGTCGCGTGATGCACTTTTTGTTAAATTACTAACTTTATTTCAACGATACCATGCTGTTCTCTGATTTAGTCCGATTAGTGGAACATTCTCGGTTCATACACAAAACCCATATAATTTGTATATTATACAAATGTGTTCACGAATTGACAGTTCTAGGAGCAAATTCCAAAAGTGCAGAATCACTCCAGCATCCCCTCACTGACTTGGATCTCAACAACGGCTGATCCGACGAAGTTGAGACTACGCTTAATCGATAGCTTGGGTACGATTTGCATAATAAAAGTGTTTTTACTTTTCTCCTACGTGCCCCATGAGTAGAGATATTGCAATGCAAAGTCCACGGGACTGAATTTTCGCGTAATTTTTAAAACGTCGTCGTCGTGGTCGACCAGGCCAGTGGAGGGGGAAAAATCCTTTTTATTTTCTGTCGCGACGTGGCATTGGCGCTGCTGACGTGATTGATTACCGACATTACCGAGGTTAACCACGATGGCATTATATACTTTTAATTCGATGTCCACAAATCGAGTTCAAGGTATTGATACACCTAGACACCGAAAACTACGGAGCGCACTGTCTGGACGCCGTCATCGGC
>NW_011965548.1:4409-7073 GCF_000949405.1 Vollenhovia emeryi
TACGTGGACGTCGAGTTCAAGGCGCACTGCTTGGACGTCGTCATCGGCGACCTGGGATACGTGGACATCCAGTTCAAGGTATTAATACACCTGGACACCGAAAACTACGGTATTAATACACCTAGACTTATTGAAACTTGGCGCGAGACGCTACGTGAGATACGCGACAGCAACGCCAATGCCACGTTGCGGCAGAAAAGTGAGATGGATTTTGGCCTGGTTGACGACGACCACGACGACGACCACGACCACGACGACGACCACGACCACGACGACGACGTAGAAAAATTATACGTGAAAATTCAGACTCGTGGACTTTGCATGGCAATATCTCTACTCATGGGGCACATAGGAGAAAAGTAAAAATACTTTTATTATGCAAATCGTACCCAAGCTATCGATTAAGCGCAGTCTCAACTTCGTCGGAGCAGCCGTTGTTGAGATCCGAAATTCTGAGGGCCCGTCAACTCGTGTACTCGCGTAAACTTACACGGTCAGTCTCGCGCGCGCGGTATTAGCTGCGCTTACACTTGGCGCGAGACACTACCGTGTCTCGTGATATTGGCGAAAGGGAGAGGAGGAGAGTGCAAGGACGGACGGAGATAGTGGAAGAGAAGCAGGGCAAATGGAGGAGGGAAGAAGGAAGCAGAGAGAAGGAAACTAGAAGGGAAAGCAGGGAAGTGGAGAGAGAGTTAGCAACATGAAATGAGGAGGAAGGACGGAAAGCGGGGGTGAGAGAGAGAGAAAGCGAGGAAAGTGAAGCGATGGACGAGAAAGCGGAGAGTGTTGAGGAGAAGCAGAGGAAGAGGAGGAGAGAAAAGGAGGTGGAGAGAAGAAGGTTGGAGCAGAGAAAGGTGAGGAGGAACGCGAGTAGACTAGAGAGACCGAGGTAGGAGGGACGGAGGGGAAGACGAGTTTGATCGAACGATCGCAATCAGGCGAGAATTCGAGAGATCGAATAGCACGGAGAAAGTAGGAATGAAGAGAGCGGATTGGAGAAGGAAGATGGATAATCGAAGGTCGGAGAAGGAGAGAATCGATTATCGAAGGAGAAGAAGCAAAACGGTCGGGAGAACGCGGATTAGAGGAGAGATTGAGTAATCGAGGGATCGGCCAGGAGGAAGGAGAGTTGGAGGGGGAAGGAGGCCCGAGGTGCACAGGAGTGTAAAAGGAACTGGAAGTGATACGGACAGTACTCGTGGCGATCCGCGTGGAAGGAAACGAGCAGGTGGAAAGTAAGAGTGCTGGTGAAGAGTAGAGTGAGAAAAGGAGAAGGAAAGGCGAGAGAGGAGGAGAAGAGAGGAGAGATAGAGAGAAAGAGGAGGCGCGGAAAGGAGAGGTGAGAGAGACGGAGACAGGAGGTAAGGAATAGATGGAAGAAAAGGAGAAATGGAGAAGGAGGTTAAGGACGGGAGAAGAGAAGGAGTCATATAAGAAAAGATCTGTCATTATTCCTGTATTCTTTCTTTCCTAGACGATTCAGGGAGAGAGAGGAAAGGGAATAAGGAGACGTAGAGAGAAGAGGAAAGAGAACGGAGGGAGGAGGAGACAGGGAAGGAGAGGAGCAGCTAATAGGCAGAGGAGAACGGTGACGAGGGAGCAGCGAGAGTGGAAAGGGAGAGGGGAATGGAAGAGTACGGAAAGATGGCAGGAGGAAGACAGGCAGGGAGAGAGGATGTGCGAGAGAGGGCGAGAGAGGAGTACGAAAGGGAGATGGTGGAGCAGATGAAGAAAATCGCAAGAGAACTGAGAGAGATAAGGGAGGTTATGGAAAGGAGAGAAGATAGAGAGAGAAGAGAGGAACGATGGAGAAAGGAAAGGTGGCTGGAGGAGGCGAGGAGGACTGGAAGCAGGGAAGGAGGAATAGAGATTGGAGAGGATCAGGGGGAGAGAAAGGATAGAGAGGAGGATAAAGGAAAGAGAAAGGAAGGGGAGAAGGAAATGAGACGGAAAGAAGTGGAGAGGAGGGGAACCGAGGGGAAGGAAGGAAACAGGGAGATGGGGTGCAGGTCGAAGGAAGGAAGTGAAGGAGGATGGAGAGAGGAGCAGAGGGAGGCAGAAATAAGAGCGGAGTGGACGGGAGAAGAAAAGGAGGGGGAACGAGAGAAGGAAGAAGAGGGCAGAAAGGGGGAGGAAGAGGAAGGGGAGAGGAGGGAACAGAAGAGACAGGGAGAGAGGGGGGAGAGGAAAGGGAGGAAGGCGATAGAGGAGACGGGAGAGAAAGAGGGAGAGGGGCAGCCAGCGGCAAATGAAACAGGAAGGGCGAAGGATGAAAGAGAGAGGCAGGAGTGGGAAGGAGGGGAAGGATGAAAGAGAAGAGAAAGAAGAGGAACAAGAGGTAGCAGCGAAGGGAAGAGTGTCATGAGTGCGATATACCGCACATCAGACGACGACCTCACACGCGGCAAGGTATCAGATCACACCTGCCGCATGCGACGAAAACGAGTATCCGGAGCAAAGTGCGAAACCATCGAAACCGCGCATACAGTTGCTAACGGAGCAACTGCTTACTAAACAATAAGCGGCCTGACAACAGGGCCGAGCGCGATTGATATAAAAAGGAATGGAAAGGAAGGAAGGCGGGTCAATCTAAAATAAGTAACGAAACGGTGTACTACTGTTACCATGAGTGTAACAATTATATTGGTTTCTGAATAAAGAAGT
>NW_011965549.1:0-7074 GCF_000949405.1 Vollenhovia emeryi
GCCGGCGGAGGACAACAATGCGTGCTTCCCCCGGGGAACGCTGAAAAATCGCGGGGCGAAATCGTCATTTTCCGCTAATCGCGGAATAAGCCCCTGGCGATTCGGATAATCGCAGCTGCTCGTGCACGTTACCACTCACGTCTCTGCGAAAAATCTCACGGGTCTAAATACACCGCGGAGAGTTCTCCAAGATATCACTTGGGATATGTAGAATATACAATTTAATGTGTATGTATATATACCATATATATATATACATAATGAACGTCGAGCATGTGAATATAAATGCGAATATCGCGCGACAAGTGAGGAATTGAAATCGCCACGGGAGACATCCCGAAATAATCTCGCCAACCGCCCACGCCCCGCATGCGCGTGCATAATTGACGCCAATTTTTGCATCGCGCTTTAACGTCGAGCACAATGTCCGTGGCGATATTACGCTCGGTTATGCGGCGTTTAATTCCGCGCGCATGATTGTACTCCTCTCGGGGCATTCGATACATTTTTTTTTTAACTCGCGCGCTTAATGCAACGCCGATCTACGCGGCGGCGGCGGCGGAGACGGCCGGCGGCGTCGCATCGCGTGTAAAGACCTTATCTGGAGCACCATCGAAGATTACATCCTCCGCTGTCTTGGACGTAATATAGCCGACGTATAAATAGACGCTCCTCTACGGCGCGTTATCGATCTTCCGCGCAGGCAGTATATTCGACCATCGGAAGTTGACCGACTTGACTATACTATTTGTATCGGGGTTACTGGCCGCACAGTATTTCGGATTTATCTCCGCGGGGTCGAAGAGGCGGCGCGATTCTAAAGTCCCGATTGACAATTCGCGCGGCGAAAGTCGGCGCCGAGTAGGAAAAACGGCGAATAGGTGGCCGGAGGGCCTCCGGGAAGGAGGAGGAGGAGGAGGAGGCGTTTGGTCCATCCAGCCGTTTCGCACGGAAGAACAACCGAGGGACCTTCGACTCCCAACAACGACTGCTGTGTACGTAATCGACGTCGACAGACTTTCTCTCTCGCGGGCCCGCGAGAGGAGAGGAGAGGCGTGCCTACGACCGATCCGTGCTCTTTCCATTTTCACCGGGTCCCTCGAACGTCGCGAGGCAGAGACGCGCCTATGTCTCCGTTTCCGTTTTTAACGTATATCCGCCGCGTCGGCACAAAGAGCGCGATAATTGCGTAAAACGTGAAAGAGGGCCATTGTAATGGCAGGAGAAAGAAAAAAATATTTTTAGCCCGTTTCTCCGATCTAAACTTTCGTCGCTTCGACGTGTGATCGGAGTCTCCTCTCTCTCTCCCTCTCTTCCCCCCCTCTCTCTCTCTCTCTCTCTCTCTTATCGCGCAATAGAGCGATGTAAATTATGTGCGTCTATTCGAAACGACTCCTCTCTTCGCGAGTTATGTAATATTTTCCTCGTAGCTGTGTGCGCTCTCGCGTATAGGGGGACAACGCTCGCGAAAAAAGAATTATTTTCGTCTACGAGCGTCAAGCGAGCGATCTATTTCAATGTCTCTCGATAATCGTCAACCGAAGTCCTCCAACTTTCGTTCGTAATTTGTTCGAGAAGACACGATGCGGGCACATGGCCGACAGATCTCTCTTCTAGTCTGGCTACGGTTTCCGCTTGGCCCATTGTTCCGTTTTCAGGGGAAAAAAAAATCCGTTCTTTACGGTAAGTGTCGAATCGCCCAAGGAGCCGACCTACCTGCAGCGTTTTCCTTCGTTCCTACGTTTTCCTTTCGTACGACTGTGTGCCTGGTCATTTTGCAGACTTCACAGGCAGAATCGCAGATATGATTTTGCGACAGCCGCGATAACAACAATGGCTCGCGATAAGATAAATTCATTCAGATTGGTTTCCCATTCATGCGACAATGCGAAGGAGATGACGTACAATAATAAAGATGAATCGGAAAAAAGTAAGGTGTACGGTAAATGCGAAACATTTGTAAAAGTTTCACCGGGTATTCTAAAATATCGTTTTGATTTTATAATTTATAACATTTATGATGCGAGACAGCAAATTTGTGGTTCAAATAATAAATTCGAGGTCTATGGTTTCTGAAAAAAAATACATGCGAAATACTTACAAATGATATATATATAAGTAAAATATTTATAATCCGTTATTCTAAAATACCGCCCGTGTGCAATTTATAACATTTCCGGCACATTACGGCAAATCCGTTGTCCGAACGAGAACTTCGAGCGCCATGGTTTCTGGAAAAGTTCGTACAACATGTGCAAGGTATTTTTAAATAACTAAAATCGACTTTCCAAAATATCAATTATGCAGTTTCTAATATTTATGGCGTAGCAGAGCAGTGTCCGGCACAATGGAGCTCGAACAATTAATTCGAGCTCTATTATTGATGGAGAAATTTCATAAACAATAATCAACAATAATCTCTGCAAAATGCCATAGTTAAAATAATATTTAAAAAAATAATAAATTCGAGCTCTATGATTTTTGGACGAAATGCGTGCGAAATACAAACGATACTTATAAGTAAAATATTTTTATAATCGGTTATTCTAAAATACCGCCCGTGTGCAATTTATAACATTTGCCGCGCATTACAGCAAATTCGAACGAAAAATTCGAACGCTATGGTTTCTGAGAAAAATCTGCACAAGACGTGCAAAGTATTTATAAATAACTAAAATAGACTTTCTAATTTATCAATTATGCAGTCTATTATTTTATGGCACAGCAGAGCTCGAACGATCAATTCGAGCTGTATTTTTTATGGATAAGTTTCATAAACAATAATCAAGAATAATCTGTGCGAAATGCCACAGTTAAAATAATAGAAATGCCACAGTTAAAATAATAGAAAATAAATAAATAAACAATTCGGGCTGTATCGTTTATGAGGAAATTTCTCCAGAAACAATAACCAACAATAATCAATAATAATCTGTGCACAAATACCACAGGCTTCGGCAGCAGAGAACGCGGTACCTGTGTAAGCCGGGCTTCGAGGAAGAGAAAATTCTTCTCCGACTCGAAGGCCAAAATGTTTACAAAGGACTTGTACCGTCCTTCGACAATACCGCGACAGGGGGTCCGACAAAGTTGTATTGTCGTAAAATTGAGAAGGGACAGTGAGGAATTTTCCGTTTTCGCAGAAAGGCTTCGGCACGCCTGGACGCAAATAAATCTTGCATCGGAACTCCAAAGCACTTCCGCTGTATCCTAGGCATGCATCCTTTAACGGACCTTGCGATTTTTAGGTCTTCGGGAGCCTGCATTTTCTACAGACTCTTACGAGACGGCGAAACGGAGTTTGGTTTTATTATTCAAATCGTTTTCCCAGCCGTAAGGGATCTCGCGGCGTCCTCGTGTGTGCATCCTATTTGCGCCCGCGATGAAACCGCTCGGCTGCGTAAGGCTCGAGCGTACACCGCTCGGGGAGCTCTAATAAGTGACAACTGTTGTGTCTGCGGTAAGAAAATGAAATTCCGCGAACGGGCCCGGGGTATATTTAGAAAGGCGTTGCGCTTTATCCGCGCTATCATCGCTCAAACGCCCATGCAGCCATTTGCGTGTGTTTTCGCGGATGCGTTGTGCAACGGCCACGCGGCCCCGCCACCGCGTTGCGGTCGCGGTAGCCGTAAGGATATCTCTTGCCTTCCGCGCGCGAGCGTGGGCGTCCGCCCGCAAGATTTTGTGGATAACCAGACATCGGATGGCCGATCGATACCCGCGCACATTGCGCGATAATTCGAGTATTGTAGTCCTCCCGGAGTCGCTTTGAGGGACACGCGCGGCAACGATGGCGTCTAGTCACTCGTGAAAGCTTTGTGTAATAGTTGCACCTATTAAATAGACACCATTTCAGTTACATTCCCCGATATTCGGACAGAATATTATATATCAATTTCACGCTGATCGCTGACCGAACGGCGGGCCTCGAGTAAAAATTCAGACGGGGCGGAAATGTTTCTGCGACCGATGCGCGGCCGTGGCGATTCGCTAATCGTCGACGCCTCCGTATAGCGTCGCCGACTCAGAGGCGAGCAATGCGGTTCTCCGGCGTTACTGCACCCCGGGGATCGAAATCGAAAGAAATATTCTCACCGCCGTGCGCTCGGGCAAGGCGCACCGGCGAGTCCGCTTCGTATACCGTGCACGCGCGCGGCCGCGGTGCGTTCTATCCGCGCGTACATCGGCGAGGACGAGGCGCGCCACGGGAGTCGCGGGGTTTCGCCAAAGCGACGACAATGATCGCAACGTGGACGGCAACCGGTTGCACGCCGTAAAAATGCGACGAGCGACGCGGAACACCGGAGGAGAGGAGTCGGCCGGAGCGCGCGGCCAGGAAACGGACGCCGAAAAGGATGGCGTCGGCAGCGCGGGACCGACCCTGTCCCTTCAGGCTAAGGCACCGAGACGGTCCCATGGGGTCCCGTGGCCAGCAGGAAGAAACCGGCGTTCGCCCGCCAATGTCCACGTCGTGCTTCTACCTCTCGTCCAATTCCTCCGTCGCGCCAATTTCCTTCGACTTTTGCTTAATTCGGCGATCTTGCGCCCTCGCGAATCGATCGAACGCGAAGCGGGCGAATTGAGCTTTCCGCCCGTCCACATGCAGGCGCGGCGGGCTTTCTTTTCCCGAAATAATCAGCCTCGGATCTCGGCGGTCGGCGGGGATTATCGATCATCTCCGTTACCCTGAATTAATCGGCGCGGCGATTGGTAACCGAGCGTGACGTGTTTGCGCGAATAGTCCGTCCTCCGCCGCGCGCACGGCGCTTCGCCGCGGCGGCGGCGGCGGCGGCGGCGGCGACGAGTAGAGGCGGCAGTTTGTAAAATCGTACGTACGATAACGCCGAGGTATTTACGAGCCGTGCCGAGAGCGCGAGCACTCGGCAGGTGCTCTCGCGGGCAAAAGGTGGTCTCGGCTGTCCCGAGACAGCCTTGAAGGAGGAGAAAGAGAGATCGGCGGCGATGCGCGCGGGTCGTTGCTTTCGGCATGCGATGAGAAACAAAATTAGTCGCTCGCACCTTGGAGCGAATTCATCGCCGGGCACGGGGGCCCCGGGTCCCCGGTTTCCCCCGACGAGAGTCGCCCCTCGTCTCCCCCGCGCGAAATGGGAAAGCCGTCCCTCCCCCTCGAATTACGTCAAACAACCGGAGCGCTCGCCGCGCGCTTTAACGAGCCGTCGGTCCGATACGTGGAAAACAATGAGTCTCGCGGGTATATTCGTGGATCGCCGGCGGGCGCCCGCCGTCCCGTCTGTCCTCGAGAATGGAGGACACGGGGGCCGATCTGGCGTGGGGGAGGGAGAGGGGCCGCCCGACTAAAAATCGAGCAATCGAGCCGGGAGAGTGCTCGGTCGGAGAGAGGACGAAGGGTCGTCGGCAGAGAACAATGGATCACGTTTGCGCCTCGGTTCAAGGTCCGCGCGAACGAGCGAGCGAGCGAGCGAGTGTCCGCGTCTAGATCGGTTTAGAGAGACGGAATCCTCTTTTCACTCTTACTTAACGAAACCGCTAGTCGGGCAGGTGGCCGGTCGGTCGGGCCCGGTCGTGATTCGCGAATTAGGGGAGGGGGGGCGCCGATTATATTGGGCCGACGGGCATTCGCTCGGCCTTGTCCACGTCGGACCGGGCATGTCGTGCGGCGGGCTCGTCACCCGATAAATTCCGATTACTCATAGTTACGCATCCCGCGTATCGATTGTCGTCTTCGAGACGGAGATATATACGGCGGAAACTCAATTATAATATTTGCCGCCGGATATTTTACGAGGCGGCGGCTTGTTCTTGCCGAATTTTGACACGTTGCGCTCGCGAAAGGACTGGAAATCTAGTAGCCGATCGACCGCGGCTTTTCTGTGAAAGATGCGAGTTGATTGGCTGCGTATTTCTCGGACCGATCAAGTCTTAAAGCCTCGTGTCCACGATCCAAGAACTGCGTCCACGTTCCAGTTCCAAGAAATCCAATCAACCTGCAGCTATTCCGTAAAAGCGTGTTTCCGAACTAGACGGTTCTTGGATCGTGGACACGAGGCTTGAACGCCCGTGTCCACGACGCTAGAGCTCGGTCCAAGTTCCAGTTTCGAGAAATGTGCAGCCAATCAACTTGCTGCTTTTCCGTGAAAGATGCAGGCTGCTTGGTTACACGCGTTGAGAAGGCACTGGGAATTCCCTCCAGGTTGCACACCCTCGGAAAGGATTTTTGTTACCGAGAAGAAAGACATTCTTGACGCATTTACATTTCTCACAACCTCATTTAGCATAAAAATAAGACAGTATCAAAATAAAATCAATAATTCTTATTCTCCTCTATCGAATTAAAAAAGATCGACTTACTACATTGAGAGTAACTTAATATATTCTTGCGTTTAGAATAAATTCTCCCTCCATCTTGACACCGCGATATTCGACAAGAGACGATTCTAGATCTTAGAATTTTTCATTTAAGATTGAAATACTCCTTTCTCTATGATAAATACGATCGGCGCTGTATCGATCCTACTTTACGATTACATTCCAGCGCAATGGCATTGGATCCGGAAATGTTTTCTGCGGGGTGCCGAGATACCGACGCGGCGCGCGATGTATTATCGAATTTAGGATCAACGAGACGCAGGTGAAGCGGACGGCGTTCCGAAATATCCAAAATGTTGGCTAAACAGCGACGAAATCGTAACATTGATCGCGACTGCCCCAGGATTGGCCGGAGGTAAACCGATGGATGTCGTCGGTCAAGGTTCAAGGACGATACTCGAGGGAACTTTGCGCGACAGGTCGGCGAGGGGGTCCCTCGGCCCTCCGCGAAAAACTCAATTAAGTGTATCGCGGAAGCGATAAACGCGCGGCTCCCCACGTCCCTCCGTCATCCCCGGGGACAGCTTCGACGCGACGTCCGATCTGCAGGACCGCGCCGGCCGGTGGATGATTCGAACGCCGCGATTTATTTACGATCTGAAGTCGGGTTAACAAACGTCTTTCACCCTCGCGTTCCTCCCGGCTAAAATGGAGAGAGAGAGGAGAGAGAGAGAGAGAGAGAGAGAGAGAGAGAGAGAGAGAGAGAGAGAGAGAGAGAGAGAGAGA